>NW_026056813.1:0-226945 GCF_023758085.1 Alternaria hordeiaustralica | reverse complement strand
TTGTTTTGCCCCCCCCCCCCCCCCCCCCCCTGCGTTGCTCAAATCTCTTGCAGCCACCTAAGCTTCAGCATCGCGGCAATCTTGCTCTCTTTAGGGTGCACTATTGCGCGGGAGAAGGCTTGTTCCTATTTGGCATTGCATTAGCGTTCGCCGGTGGTGCGATGAACCGGGTCGGCGAGACTATGTTGTCAAGTCGACCTCCGGCTTCAGTTGCGGCTTGCATAGCCACATTTCGTTCTCGACTTACATGCATGGAACTAGTTAGTCGATTCCGAGATCTATTAACGGGTGTATCAGGACCGCCGACTTCAGTACACAGTGAATGCTACCTAGGTAGCTCGGGGACTGCATCACGGATAGGATGTATGGACATAATGCATGAATAGGGACTCGTAAGTATGTTTTCAGTCGCATGAGCTTTCCGGTATGCCCGACTACCCGCAGCGTAAACGATGCTTAGGTGTCAAATAACGCCGTGAGATCAATCGGGTAAGTTAGAGCCATCTCCAAAGGCGTACCATGGCCATGAAGCAGGAGCTACACCTTCCCATAATGTATAACGGCAGTCGTGATGGAGATGCTGGCAGTTGCTTCCTACCCGCAAGGAGAGCCGCTCCTGCTGTTCTGGTTCAGGGTCCAGTCGCTGCATTTGCATCCTTATCGCGAGGTATCAACACTGCAGCTTTTCAACCACACTCTTTTCTGCACGTCTACGCTCTTTTTGGCTTCAGCAGCTCGCGCGCGTCTCTAGGCTTTCGACTTTTGACTTTTGGCTCTTTTGGCTTGTTCAGATTTTACTTGTTGTTTTCCATTGTGCAGTACGATACATATCAAATTCCAAGCGGCATCGCAACATTGTTTCAACATCGACGCGAGTAACTGCAACGATTTTTCTTCTGGCGTGAAGCTCGATTCTGGGGTATTATCCCATCTGCCGGTCGGTCTGTCAGCTTTCGAGGTTAGGCTTTGGTGCTTCAGTCTCAAATTCCCACATTCGACAACAGCAGCCGAGCGTCCTTCTCTCACCTCTCGGCACCGGACGGGATGCGCGTCCAAGACTTCTACGTCCTTCTTTTTTCGGCAATCGTGAGCAGTAGACTCTTCGCCGAATCTGAGTACCTGCCAGATGTAGAGGAGACTACGACAACAATAGGCGCGAGCCCAGCTTCGGTACCTACATCGGGTTCGCCTACTGTGACATCTATCGCTGGCGTGGACGGCATTGAGTAACTTCCCAGTATAGAGATCGTGATGTGACAGGGTACTAACGGTTGTATAGGCTTCGTCAAGGACCCGGCATTGCTCCAGTCGAGGGCGCACCTGCGCCTGTTCAGCAACCACCAGCCATAATTACAGCGATACCAGCTGCAGAACCTGCCCCAGATCTTCCTGTCGATCCTGCGCTTCCGGTGCCTGCATTACCTGCGCCTGTAGCTATACCTGTTCCCGCTGTTGATCCTGTCGTCAATCCTATACCACCACCAGCTCTTGCGCCTCCTGTCAATGCCATGGCGCCGGCAGCTCCACCCATCAATGTTGCCGGAACTGCAGGCGCAGACGTCACGCGATTGGCAAAGCCATTCAGCAACGTACCCTTCTACACCGTGGTGTGGGCTGAGACATGGATCGGCGGGACATATTCCACTTGGTGGCCATACACTATATCGCTGGACTTCAAGCCTGTCCAGACGAACGCCCCACTTCCAGGTGTAGGATCGATCGGTATGGGTACGCTCACTGGTAAGACAGGAGTGACGCGAACGATCGTTGTGAATGCTGCACCTACACAAGGAGTAGGCTGGGCCAAGGGTCTTGCTGCAGCTGTTGGAGTTGGCATAGCGGGCATGGCTGTATGATGACAAGCGATGTGCAGGTGAGAGGCGTGATAATTTATGGAAGAAAGAGTTAGATTTCATTCCAGCTGCAGATTTGGATCTGGACATACTAGTTGTCATATATGGCACTTGAACGACTTACGATGCATGTATATTACGCGAAGTATGATAGCGAAACGATGAACATGACAAGTAATTAGAGACGAATATTTGACTGAACCGAAAATCTGTGAAGCCAGTGCAAAGGTTCCCATCATGCTAGGAACAAGAAGACAATGCAATTATGAGGATATGTTTATATCGAAGTAGTCCAGCACCACCAAAGCCGGTGATCCCTGAGCTTGCTATACGTTTCCCAACTCCTTGTCTTGATCGTCCTTTTCCCTACCTCCCTGTTACGGCCCCGAAAATTTCATGATGAACTTAGTCGTTGCATGCATGGCGACCCTGGGCGGTGAAGAAGCTCACGTCGGAGTGTTTTCCTCCAGCATTGCAGGGTTTGTCGTCCTCAAACAGCGGCGCGACGTTCAAGCAAGATCTGGTGCAGCCGCCATTGTTATCCTAGAATTCTGGTCAGTCCCGTGTCTCTCTTCCTAAAGAGTTCGAGGCACGTACAGCGACACAGCAATGGGAGCCGTCCTGGTACAAGCACTGGCAGTAGATAGAAGCCTGGGTACCAACGGCCATGGTAAGAAGGAGGCCTAAGACTGAGGAGAGGCGGACCATTTTGATGTCGGTCCGGGAGAAAAGAGAGATGGGTTGGTATGAAGCGGAGTAGATGAATGAAGAGGGCGAGTCTATGTGCTATATAGACTTCAAGATATCTAGGGGCCCAGAGATACAAGCTGCCTTGTTGGCTTCCGGACGAATGTGTCGGGCTCTCTCACAGGTGACTGCGGTGGAATCGAGAGTGACTATTATCGCCATTGTTTCCCTGCTACTTTGAGGGCCGAACAAAATACGACCTCAGGGGTGTTCTGATAGACCAAGCTATGCGATGAACACGGTACTTACCTATGAAGCGCAAGTACATCTCGTATATCATAACCACGTGTTGAAGACCAAGTCCTATCTTGGCTTAGAAAGACAAGCTCCGCTAAGCTAAGAAGTCCAGTGCGTGGGCCACTGCCAATGGCCACCGAAGTATCGTCGAGAGGTGTACCGATGAGGCTTTAGATCTTCTCAGTTCGTTACAATTTGCGGTGTGTACAGAACAGTATGGGGAAGGAAGCCGAGATTGGTACCTAGTTGAGCAGGTAGTAGAAGGTCCGAAAGAGATACACGAGAAGGTCCGAAAACAGACTAATCAATCCGCTTTACCCATGTTGCTATCACGATACTAACGAAATGCTTCGCCTTCAGGATATTGTGATAGATACCGAAAAACATATTAAAAAGGCAGGTGATTTCGCCTCTGCAGTGAAGGTGTCACAGCTTCCAGTAATACTTCTCTCACAACTTCAACACCCAACTCTACTCCAACTTACCCACTCTCTTCTCCATTCGTGGTCATGGTCCGCCTTCTCTCCATCGCCGCGGTCTTCTTCACGATCGTGTTCGGCGCTCAAGCTTCCCACATCTGCCAATGTCTCTTCCAGGATGGCTCGCACTGCTGCGCCAGCGTCGTAAGTCTCTCAAAGCTCTTGAATATGAAGATTGCGCTGATTGCGGCCTCGCTCCTTTACAGAACAACTTTGGTGCTGCGGAAGACTGCCAGGTTGTCTGCGTGGATAAGAAGCGTAACAAGGACGGCGCAGCCTGCAACGCTGGCGGCAAATGGTCCAGCGTCGGCGGCTTCACCGTTCAGTTCCGCGAGCCATGCCAGTAAAGCGTCTCTGGCGCAACAGCCGTGTTCGGCGCCAAACAACAATGCTGTTGGAGGCATGGTGGAGATGTGTGGATCATGATGGGAGACGGCGGCCTGAGCGTGATGGACTGAGAGTGGAGCGTATGGTCCTTGTGGATCGTCCGAGTCGTTCAGGGAGAAGGCCGGCTCTACTAGAATAATATGTCTGTATCGTCAATGTAACACCGTTCTCATCAGTTGCAATCCCAACCACGTGCAGAGATAGGTGTCTGAGCCCAACGTGCTAACTTTTCATTGTTTTCACTGTGTTGGTCCATGCCAGTTTTGGAGTAAAGGAGTGATAGGTGATGAGGATACGACACTTTGAGTAATCACGGCGGCGGTTAGTGCCTCCACGTGACGCTTGCTGCGGCGGTAATCCCCCGCGGGCGGGGTTAGCATGCCAACGCGTTGTTCCCACCTGGGCAAGACCGAAGCGCCAACTCAACTTTGCGCTCTGCCTGTGCGATACACGTACTCTGTATATATGGAGGCATTGGGCAATTGCGTTAGGAAATTCATCGTGCGATGTGTGTAACAGCCATAGAGACAATTATAATGATCTCAGGTCAACAAATGGCGGTGGGGTGATACCCGATGTATGTGGCGCGACTTTCACGCTACTCGCAGACGATCTTGCCCTTTTCGGACCGAGGCTTGGAATGTTAACGTGACCGCGAGCAGACGACGATACTGACGATAAGGTGATTGAGATCGATATCACGCACGAACTGCTTTGTATAAGATTTGATTCAATCCGACAGTGTTGTCTAACATAGTTCCAAGCTTATCATCATCGACTGTCGGACCTCCGTCAGCAACAACTCCCCGAGTCAGCATCACCCGATCGGAACAAAGACAAACGAAGATACCAGCAACGAACAGCATACCGTCATAAATTCTTGAAGGAATATATATCGACTGGTAACCAAACGATTTGACCCACCAGGGCTGCAAATTGCGAGTGGTCAACCTCGAAATACATCAACGACGACGGTTCATCACTGCTATCGATCGACCATCTCCAATTCATTGCCAGGCTAGACAAACAAAGGGGCAAAATCATCGACAATGGCAACAGCATACTACTTCGCAGCACATTTCAACATGCCCAGAACGCATGCGACCGATGATGCATGGCCTTTCCCTGCAAGCACGCCGAATACCACCTCGCTATTCTCGTCCGTCCCAGTCACGCACGAATCAGTACAAGCGCAGTATTTTGCCTCAATGGCACCAGAAATAACCACAATGGAAAGGGGCGCAACCAACCCACAGCAAACCTCAATCCTCTTCCGTCTACCGGCAGAACTTCGAAACCAAATCTACGAAGAGCTCCTCTGTGCGAACACACCGCACCACAAAGATCTCGCTACATACTCCACGCCATCTAGATCTCCAATGGTCTACCCAGCCATCCTCCGCACATGTCGCAAGATCAACGAAGAAGCCCAGGATCTCTTATACACAACACACGTCTTCCACGCCCACCGCTCTCTCCTAACCGCCCTACCACATCTGGTCTTGCCCGAGAAGCCAATCTTGTCTCCAACGATCATCGCGAAAATCACACGCTGGCAGCTTGAGCTACGTCTGGACACCGATCCCCGGTTTACCAGCAGTCAAGCTACGGCTGCATTCTCTGGTGCGGAGTTTCTCCAGGTAAAGGTTTGGCAGAGTATGTTTGATGGGGCGGACAATTCGGTCTTGAAGCTGTTTACTGGAGTTAGGGGTGTGGGTGTTGCGAAGGTTACGGGGTGTGATGATGAGAGATTGGCGAGGTGGTTGGAGAAGAGGATGATGATGCCGGTTGAGGAGGAAGAGAGCAGAGAAGGGGGATGTTGTCAGTGTGCAAACAAGGTAGATGAGGAGATGGAGTGGTTTGGTGTGACTAGAGATGCTTGGACGTTCGGGAATAGGTAGGGAGGAGGATGACGTTGAGTTGACTTTCAATTTCCAGTTTAGAGCATTTTCCTTTTCCAGAGTTTGTTACGCTGGCATCACTCAATCAGACCAATGGATTTAAACTATTGTAGTTTCAAGATGGAATGAATTTAGCTTCAACCTTACGGGTGTTCACAGCTTTCACATTGGATGTGACTATCATTCTTTTTGGATGGGTATCAAGTGTTGGAGAAAGTAATCACAAAAGAAATTCCAGAGAGTCTTGCTCTGATCAGATGAGCAGCATATCGAATGCTGATCCAGAGCCCTACGTTGGATCACAGTGATCTACCGCAGCTCTTCCCTCTCATCCTCTTCGTCGTCCTCAATCTTGGCGCAAGGGAACGCGCACTCCATTGATCGTTGCTGCACATGAGTATTAGTAAGGTGATTCTCGTATGAACCCAGAGGAACAACATACCCTACTTCCATTTCCACTCTCCGCCCAGGAACCGGTGTTACACCACGCTTCGGGGTGCAACTTCTTGCTCCCGCCCTCCGTCGCCCATTTCAGCCCATCGTACTCAAAGACCAGCGCATCTTCTCCATCGGAGCCGTAGATAGTCAACTTGGTGTCATCCACCAGTCCATCGATCTCGAAGATCTGCGTCGCAGAGACCTTCACATACGAGTTGCGCTCCGTCCGGGGTCTCGAAGAAGCGAGATCGATAGTGATTCCATTCATATGGTCTTCCAAACTGTCGACTTGGACGTAGTTAATCTTGCCATCGCTTGTCGAGGCTGGTCGGGCGGCGGTCATGAGTTGCTTGTGGAAGAGGGTGAAGGTGCACCTGTCGGCCAGCGATGTAGCGGACGACGATAGCAATGACTGTGCATCACCGCGGGGAAGAATACGCGGGGGTTGAGGAGGGAGGACGCGCGCTGCGCATAGTGAGGGCGCGAGGAAGAGAACCGAAGAGAGGATGGCGAAGGTGTTGGTGTGCATCTTGAAGACCTGCTTGCGAATGCTTCTGGTAGTGTTGGGTATTTGTTTCGATGAAGAAGTAG
The DNA here is from genome assembly GCF_023758085.1 of Alternaria hordeiaustralica. Classification (NCBI taxonomy): domain Eukaryota; kingdom Fungi; phylum Ascomycota; class Dothideomycetes; order Pleosporales; family Pleosporaceae; genus Alternaria; species Alternaria hordeiaustralica. The sequence goes on along the minus strand of NW_026056813.1, from coordinate 220,312 downwards.
AGTTGATGACGCAGTCAGTCAAATGAGACAAAGATGAGCGGATAACAGGATCCAAGACCAGCTGAAAGATGCAAGGGAGAGTGAATGCAGGTACAGGACGCGCTGACGAGCAGGTACTCTTGTACCTTATTAAAGCATAGAGAGATTTCGTTTCAGAGTAACTACGCCGGACTACCCGCCCTTCACCCTGTCTATCTGTTCATCGCTACTATATTCGTGTGGCGATCCCGCTTGAGTACTCGGGCCATGCGGCGGTTGTGCAAGGCTGATATGCGGGGTTGCGGCACGGTGCTCGAATAGAGTGCTCTGGCGGCAACGTCAGCGGCAAGCATCCACCCTGTGCAATGAGGTGCATCGTAGAGCCGCAAGGAATGTGGGGGTCTGCAAAGAATGTTTTTTCATGAGGGCGGCGCGGGTTATTGCGCTGGGCAACGTTGCGTGAGATGGGCGGTGCTCGAGGGTCGAGGGGCCCAGGAAATTGGGAGCGGCGCAATGAAGTCATGATCATCGTAGAGATGGCCTTACCGTCCTCGAGGCATGCGCATCTTCGAGATGATAACAGAGAAAGACGAATATACGTCATTGCATGCTGGCTTGAGCTCTTGACTTTGCTGTTTCAAGTCTCTGATGTTTCCTATCCACAACGAAGATCCCTCGTTCTTCAAGAGACTGCAACGTTGTTGCCTTGGTCCAATGTCATTGCGCAAGAAAGCATCTGCGTATCCACGGCCTCATCACCTCGGAGCTCAGTAAAGTCAGCATTGTGCGCGCGTGGATGTATCGGCTTGGCTTCCGCGTGCTGAAAGCCCTGGTGAGCGCCCTGGAGATTAGCGAAAGAAGGCTGGCAAAGATACCTACGGCTGATGCAAACGAGTCGCTGCGCCGCTTCAAAGGAATCAATATCATTACGTTTGCCAATTCGAAGCTTTTGTGATCATCCAGGCGGCAGCCATTGAATACCGCTGGTAAGATCTATGCAATACGGCTTTCGAGATGAAGCAAGGAGATTTGGGTTCGCATGGCCTCTTGTCGCAGTGTTGAGCAAGGATTCAGATATTAGCGAGTGTTGAGTGCAGCGTCCGTCCCATATTCAAACGTCTTTTTCATCCAAGCACACGTCTTTGAGGCCAGTGAATATGCGCCCAGATGCGCAACAAAGTCAGGGTCCATGGTGTTGGACGTGCGCAGGGGGAGGAAGGGCAATTTCGGGATGCCGAATCGGTAGTCGTGGGGCCGAGCGTCTCGAAGTCTGACGTTGAGCACACAAGTGTAATTCGTCATTCTTCTCAACTAACTCACAGCCAAACATCGCCGTCGCAATGTCGCGCCCCTGCCAGCAAAGGCGCGCCAGTGCGGCTGCGAACCGGAAATCCAGAGGGTCCAAGCCAACCGGACCGCCCCCGATAAGACACAAAGCACGCCAAAAGGCGATACACAACGCTCGACGCAGCGAGCGCGGCGGAGCACGTGGCGGACGTGGTGGAGGCCGCGGAGGAGGAGGTGGAGGAGGCCGTGGTGGCGCAGGACGGGGTGGGCGAGGAGGAGGACGTGGCGGACGTTTTGCGCAGAAGAATGGCAGGAACGAATCGGGCCAAGACTTCATACCTCTCTCCTCTGGTGGCAACAACTTCGAAGCCCTCTACAGGTCCTCACGCAACGTCGACTTTGATCTCGACATGGACGGCGATAGTTCTGACTCCGACGCATTCGGCGATGAGTTGCTCGACGACGACATGTATGAGGCCGAGGACATCGAGATCAACGTACAGGCGCCACTGCCCACGACCGGTCGAGGAAGACAACCACGAGCGCAGATAATGTTTACGGAGGCAGCCGCGGTCGCAGTATACAGGCAGCTCTATCTGCGCGATTACCCACTCAGTACCTCAACCACGCGAGTGCGCTACGGTCTCTACCAGGAGGACACCTCTGCCGATTCCGCCGCATACATCTCCCTCGCACCATCCACAGCGTCTCGGCGATCGAGCGTCATCAGCATCAGCAGCGACACAAGCGAAGAGTCCACAGATGGGCCGACAACACCGGAGTACAATCCGGCACGCGACTACGTCTTCACGTTCGGTATGCACAGGGGCGAGCGGTTCACCGATGTGAACGAAAACTACCTCAGAATGATCGGTGGTCAGCTATACAAATACAGGGACAAGCATGCGGGCCTTTTGGAGGCATTCGAGTACCACAGGCCGGGGCAGGCACGTCTTCAGCCAGACCAGACTCAAACCCAACAGACACAAGCCCAGCTATCGCAGCCACGGCAGGCTTCCACACGGAACGCACAAGGGTCTCGATCGAACGCTCTTTCGGCATCAGACACATGGACATTCCACAAAGGCATTCACCTAGGAAAGCGACTCCATGACGTACCTGAAAACTACCTACGAACGCTAGAGGGCAATCCCCTCGTCAGGGACGCCTGGCCCGGTTTCAAGCAAGCACTCCAGGACTTCAATGCGAAGACTGGCAGAAAAGGCCGGGTTTGATCATACAATAGCCGTACAATAGGCACCACGTGGTTGCGCTTTCTGCGAGCGTTTGTTGATGGTCCAAGCGGCGATTTTGGACTCACCTTATATGGGCCACCTACAACCTTGGAACTTGCATGACCAGCAACCCACCGCGGCCGAACCTCTCTGTCTGAACTGTCCGAATGCGCGGGCTTACTTTGTATTAGACTCGCTAACTTGTGACTTTCAACAGTACCGCATTTCGATTCACCATGGCGAGAGGCGCAAAACGTGCGCGAGCGGATTCCGAATTGTCTCAGTCTCAGCCGCAGATTCCTATCAAGCGACAGAGGGAATCGGAAGTCATGGCAGCGCAAGTAAAAGAGGAGGCCGACGACACTACTGCACCAGACGATGTTCGATATATGAGAACGCAGCCAAAGGCCCAGGCACCTACCGAAAGCTCCCGAGCCAAGTCCTTCCCCACTCAGACATCCACAGTCATCGACTCGACGCTGAGCGACGAGCTTGACGATGTGTTCCCCTCATATTCATCAAGGTCAAAAGCTCCTCAGGACCAGGCTGACGACACCACTGCCACAGACGATGTACAATATATAGCAGATATTCTTTCTGGGCGCGAAACAGCTAGACAGGAGAGGGAGAGGCAACGCGCACATGCATCCATCATGTTCACCCCTCAAGAAGCAATAGCCTTTCTCTGGCAACCCCCGCTTGCGATCACCTACGATCTTCCGACTGGCGACTATGTACCTTGTCAGTAATATTCCTGTACGAATTGTATGTGAGACAAATACTGACTTTTCACGCTCGTCTTTTTAGATCCCGTTGATAGGTCGTACTTCTTGGGCTGGTGGGGTCGGTACGAAGATACTCGTGTTGCTATGCATACAAGTCTTCCCCATCGTCCCTCTGGCTCTGACAGACGCGACCCTTGCACTGACTACCCCGGGTCAGACCACACGGAGGCTCACGGTCGCTTCGCTTGATCTCACGACAGCAACACGGGCTGGCTGAATGCGATGAGTAGGATCCGGGTCTTTTTGATTGAACCTTCACAACGGCCGCACTCGGGACATAACCATTATCAACCACGGGTATCATGATGGCTCGGGTCTGGACACGGTGAGACGCTTCAGAGATGAACATGGTGCATGCTGGTGGAGAGTAGCTCCAGACTTCAGGAAACCAATGTAAATTATACACCTCAATTGAACGTGCACGTGATGCTTCTTAAAAGTCAATTGAGCTCACCACAAAAGTCCGGTAGATGAGCTAAGGTGCTATCCACCCGACACAGGTCATGGGCCAGCGTATCCAGGACTTATGCTCCGTGGGCAGAGCTTCGAAGATTCCACTCATAACGTGGTGTGTCCACCCTTTCATATACCAAAATCTTTCCATGTCGTGCATCAGAACGACAAAGTGCGCGTAGATGATGAGTGGCAGCGGATCGCATTGTTGCAGGCGATCGAGGAAGTCATCGCTCATTCGGTAGAGCCATCCAAACGCCACGTGGTATTCACCGTCCTTACCACCGTAGCGGTTCAAATACATCTCCTGGAGGACATTCACGCTGAGCACATTGTCGTCGCGATCAGAAGGCTCGGACGCGATTTCAATGTGCTCTTTCAGCTCTTCAAGATGCCTTTCGAACTCGAATGGCCCGTCTGTCACTGGTAAAAGCCGACTTTTGTTACGCACTGCTGGCGCATGTGTCTTCGCGAAGTTGTCGATCTCAAAGGCACTGAGCGTCGTGCGGATACCACGAAACATGACCAGCCACTCCGATCTACCGTGCTTACCGAAAGCAAGGTATTCACCAGCCTGCGGTCCTCTCGCCCAACTGACAAAGCAAATCAGTTGGACAGATTGAAGAACCGCATCGCAGTTGGAGGGGTTGAGTTTGGCTATTTCTGGAGTGACGAGTGCTAGCGCGCATTCGTAGTGATGGTTTGCAGTAGCAGTATAGGATTCTTTGCGGTCTGGCCGGCATGAAGCGAGATGGAGAGCGGTGAACGCGAAGACGAGGTGTAGAACGTGTTCGTTTTTGAATGCGATTTCTTCTGTACTTGATTGTACGCGAGCAGCGCCGGCAGGCCATGCTGATAACGAGTGGCATGTAGTCGTTGTCCAGTGATACGTGAGTTCAATCTCAGAAAGTGGAAGGCCGCCGGGTTGTCGTAGGCCAGTAACTTCCGGAACGATAATAGACGTTGCTGGGTACTCGCAGCAGACCTGCCGCCGTTTGCAATTGGTACAGAATGGTTTACCTTCATCGCACTAGGTATTGCATTAGCACGTTGAGCGTAAACTTTGTCCTTCAGGAGAGCTCGGCATGCTGTATACAAGAAATTAAGCCCAGAGCCTTGTTTAAGAGGCATCGCAAATGTCTTCGAGATACTCAAATACTATCTAGGTACGTACCTTGATGCGACGCGTCTTGCAATGAACACATCCAGCCCGCGACTTACGATGAGACTTCCTCGTTATCTTTGATGTTCTTGCCGTAGCTTTCCCATTTTGCTCGTATGGAGAGGTTTCCCGTGAATTCAGAAGAGACCCTCCTCTTGAAGTTGACGTAGCTTCCGTGCGTGGCGAATCTTGCTGCATATTGGTGTTGCTGATGAAGATGTTGAGACGCCAGAATGCGTATTCTGAGCGAGGAGCGCGTATTAAAAGAGACGGCAACCGCTAGTGGCATCCATGGATGTCATTGCTGCTAGCGTGAACACCTTCCGCGAGGGCTGCGCAACGCCGCAAGCATCTCCAGCACTGGAAAACTCCGAAAACTGACCTGACTGACCCCTTCCCAACGCGTCACCTAATCAGAAACTTTTTAGTAGCTAAGCCGCCACGATGAGTGCAGCGGCGTCACATTGATCGTTGCTGATCCGACGCGGGTTCTTCTCTCCGATGTTGACGCTAATGCGCCAGTCCGAGGCTCGTATTTGCTCGTGTTCTCTTAGAATACGCTGTTTCCAGGAACGAATGTCTGGCACACTTGTCGCGCTCCACTTAATACAGCTAAAATAGAAGGAAAGTGCCATGAAAAGCTCTTTCTTGTGCATTGCGCCGAGTTTTACCCAAACTAGTCGCGTCAGCAGTCTGAGTGCACATATAACCTCAGGATGACCCGCTGCTTTGCTCCAAGTTAAGCCATCTTCACGTTTCACTTCACGACTTCTACTCCGAAGCACCCAAATCCCAATCGAGCGAGACAACTACAATGGGTCAACCAAAGGAGACTGAGCCTGTCTACAACAAGCCATCCACAATTCCTTCATCGGCCTCATCGACCCACTCGATACCATCCGTACCACCACCGCCCTACTTCAAGTCGCAGTTCATCTCCCCGTCCTCGTTCAAGTCCGCAGTAAATGCCAAACTCGACAAGCCCGCCGTATCCCTCTTCCGTCTCAGCATCCGTATCTTCCAACTCGCTTTCGCACTAGCGTCGGGCATATCCTACGCCATCGAATTGAGCCATGCGACAAGCACTTCGAAGACGGACTTCATATTCGCGCAAGTCGTCTTTGGGCTTACCCTGTTGGTGTTAGTTATCGACAGTGTAACAGTACGCAACTACCGTGTCACTTGGATCCCGGAATGGATCTTGGCGGTCTTGTGGATTGCCTCTTTCGGCCTCTTCTACACGATCTATTCAAGCGGGGACATCGAGCAAGGGTACCAGAATGTGGATGTGGGGCGCATGAAGAGAGCCGTGTGGTGCGACCTCATTAATGCGCTGCTGTGGATGGGAAGTGCACTGTTCTCTTCAGTAATGTGCTGCTCGGGAATCAAAGCCACTATCAAGGCAAAGATGGAGAGACGAAGACAGAGAAAGGAGGCAAGGCGGCAAGTAAGGGAGGTTAGTCAGATGGAGCAGGGCGTTATTGACGCATGATGTACAAATCACAGAGCGGGATATAATATGAGAAGAGGACGCATATCGATTACTAGTACTAGCGAAGGACATGCATACTTGGTATATAGCAAAATCATCCAACCACCATCATTCCACATCAATCAAAGCAGCAATTATATACACACGAGAGATCAAATCATCTACTGGGATGATCGGACCTGCTCAATGCGGACGTTGTCATCCTTCTCGTAGCCGGAAGTCATGACGTTCTTCTCAACGTGCTCAATGTCGATGTGAGCGACCTCAGCCTCATCACCATCGAAGATCTTGGCGACCTCCTCAAGAGTGGGACCACGGGTCTCGACGTAGAAGACAGTGACGAAGATGAGCTCGAGGAAGATCCAGCACTGATTCCAGTTAGCAAATAATTCATCTTAGGGATTGTAGTTGTAAGACTTACGGCGTAGATGGTGTAGAACTTCCAGGTAGGGTGAAGGTTGTCGAATCCGAGAGGGTTGACGTATTGGTTGATGGTCAAAGCAATCTGGATGAACAAGTTCATGATCATGAGACCCTTGGCACGAATCTTGAAGGGCAGAATCTCGACAGTGTAGGCGACAAGCAGACCAGACCAAGCCAGCGCGTAAGCGACGGAGAAGATCCAGATCATGGCAATGACGGCCTGACCAGCAGCCTTGCTCTTGGTAGCCTCCTGTTGAGACGAAGCGATAGTCCAGACGATGAAGGTGACGCACATGGCTGCGGTGGCAGAGATGAAGAGTGGGCGACGACCAACGCGATCAACGAGGAGAGCGCAGGAGACGGAAACGATGAGAGAGAGAATGGTAAGACCACCGTTGATACCGAGCTGGGTGTCAGCGTCTGTGATACCAATGGATTTGTAGACATCGGTGGCGTAGTAGGAGACAAGACCGTTGCCAGACCATTGGGAGAAGAGACCGAGAGATGCGAGGAGCATGAGCCTGTACCTGTTGCCCTTGGTCTTGAAGAAATCGAAGTAGGAGGAGGTCTTCTGGTACTGGAACTCGAGGCGGAGAGTCTCCTTGATCTCAGCAAACTCGAATTGGACGGTAGCGTTGTTGGCATCGCCGTTGGCGTGGTACTTGGCAAGAATGGCAAGAGCCTCCTCGTTCCTCTCCTTGGCGATCAACCAACGTGGGGACTCAGGGATGAACCAGATAGCGGCCAACTGAATGACGGAAGGAGCAGCCTGGGTAAGAGCGGGTACACGCCAGCACCAGTCGCTCTCAATGCGCTTGGTACCGAAAGTCAACCATGTGCAGATGATGGCACCAACGTTCCACAAGCAGTTGTAGACGGCGGTGACACGAGCACGATGCTGAGGGTGGCAGAGTTCGGTAAGGAGCAGGGGAGACGAGAGTTGAGCAAGCGAGTTTCCGAAACCCATGAGGAAACGTCCACCCATGAAGTAGTCGAGGTTCTTAGCGGCGGCCTGGATGGAAGCTGCGATAATCATGATAACACATCCGAAGGTAATGCAGGCGCGACGTCCAAAGCGATCGGCAACGAAGGGAGCGACGGGAAGCGAGGCAATCGAACCGATGGAGTAAAGAGCAGTCAAGAGACCGAGAGTGTCTCCCTTTGGGTCGCCGAAGAACTCCGTCCACTTAGGCAGAATACGAAGGTTGTTCAACATGGAACTGGCGTGGGTTAGCTTTGGTCAATTGAATAACAGTAATGGGAAGACTTACCCATCGTAACCTGTGGTCGCAGAAGCGATACAGATGAAGAAGGCGTAGAAGTAGAGCTTGCGGAGACCGGCGTCGGACCTCCAGTTGACTTTCTTGAGGTGAGGAGCTTCAGCCTGAGCAGCTTCGACGTCGGACCTGCTCTTCGCAACGGCACCCATCTTGGGCGTGAACTTCTGGTAGAGACCCATGGCGTCCGACTCTTAGTCCGTAGACTGCTTGTTGAATCGAAGTAACGAGGGAATGAGTGAAGGTTGGTTTTGAAACACACAACCTTACACTGTCCTGGGCAGCAGGGTATATAAGCTGTTGACTTGTCGGGTTGGGCTGATTGCAGCTGGGCCTGGATAGATTGAACATGTTGGTGCTTCATATATATGCCTCCCAGCCTGCACGATACTATCCTCGCAGAGGACCTTGGCTCCAGAACAACGGTCTAGCGGACCGGTTAAATTCGACTGGAGAAATGTGTGGCACTCTGCGCGGATGAACCGCCGTATGGGGTAGAGTGGGCGGCAAATTGCCCAAAACGGTGGGGTCAAGGGTAGCTTGCCCAGACCCCAAGCTTCGTCTTGCCCATGAACGGATCATCTTGTTACCAGTGTCAAGTCGGCCTCGGCGCGCGGGACGGTCAGCCGTCAAGAACAACAAGAAGCCTAAGCAATGAGGCTCATTTGTCTTGTGATGGAATTGTTGGACCTGGCCTGATGGATGCATGCCTACAGTGCGACAAGGCCCGCCAGCCCGGTATGCCCTCGTGAAGCTCACCTGGGCAAGGACAAGCCTCCAGCCGCGACCTTGTTCCGGCTCGGCCATACAGGCTTGACACTTCCGCCAACCTTCTCGAAGGTCGTGATCAGCTGCGAGAGTGTCGCATGCTACGGTTGAATAGATTAACCAGCCACTAACCCCTTACTCTAAGCTCACGACTCCAGCGACCGAGAACGTGGGTCTGACAAGCGCATTTTCAGGGTCTCCCCATAATGATTGGGGCCAGCCTGGGGAAAACAGCAGAGCACGCGGAGCCGAGGTGATGAGGCGTGGTTGGCGGAAAGATGGAGCCGGATTTCCCCAGCCTGCTAACTCACTGGTGCCCCGAACACGTGATGGATGTGAGGCACGGGCTAGCGCCGAACGGCAGAACGCTCCTTCGTTCATGGCCAATCCAGCTCAATAATTCACTCCGCGGAAACTCCACATCTGCAATGCGATATCCCGCTTTTCTTCTTGCACCGTCAGCGCCTCGAGCCGTTCCCCAGAGGTTTCCCCAGACATCTTCCCCAGAGATCAACAACAGCTAACGCGCTCCGAGGAGACCTCACGCGATACATTGCAACTGCTTCACCGGGCTCATTTAACACATCCTACCATCGTCTTATTTGATAGCACATGCTGCAAGCAGCACCATCCCTGATTAGCGTCCTGTCAACGTGATTCGGCCACCGTATAAACGGGCGGTCTCGCTTACGCCTGGGCGATGTCTGGGCCAAGCCGCCAACGGGTGGCTGGCTCTTCTTTGAATGCCAATCTTCCAACACTCTTGATCAGCCGAAGACGCCATAAGGTAGATGAGATCTAAGCATCCCGCTGCCCAGCCTGCACCGGCTGAATCACAGCAATTATTGAATGCGTTGCCTGCAGCTTCCCACGGCCCTGAACGCCCTCGACTCTTTCGCGGGATGCTCTGGCCGCTGTGCCCTTCCTTTGGAACCCACAAGAAAGGGCTTGCATGCGCGGCTGATGCGGCAATTGCTTCTTCAATGCTTGTTAGCGATCCCGAACGGGCTTTCAGCAGACTTGGCTACTCTTGCATGCCGTGCCCGCCCGCACCTAAGCAATCTTTGCCTGCGTTGGCATTCTGTCTTATCGAAAAGTCAAGTCTGACTGCATCAAAAGCAGCCATGTCCGATGCATCACCCAGCATGGTGGGTATGTGTACATTGAGGGCGCCTAAAGGTCGCGCAATCACATCGCTTTGTTCTGTGGGTTAACTAGCATCACGAGATGGGCAGGGTACTCTGTCGGATCACCCCTGACAATGTGCACGGAGTCAGTCCAAGTATCCACAACGCCCACCAGCACCGAATCCTTTGAACCTCGCTTCCAGCCAGATGAGCCACCAAAGCTGGGAATAGTCTACAGTAATCATGACTATGTGGTGTACCGATGCTGGTTTAGTGTACTCCGACTCCGATCATGCGCAGCCACTCAACGAGATCCCACGCTCGGACCGTCGTAGTTGTCGGGATCTCCAGCCGTTCTTTCCTCTACAGGGGCAGAAATCAATGAATGACCGTTCGAGGCGGCTGCGCGAGCACGAGATCTTTGAAGGTTCTAACCAAGGCTCCGTCCCGTTGGCCGCCGTCGAACACCACAAGCGCCGCGCCACGAAACGACACAATTATCCTCAGAGCCTTGCCACTGGGGTATTAGGCTAAAAGGCTTCTCATCACGACTCGGTGGCTGCTCTAGTCGAGCCACTTGGTAGAATATCTCAAAAAAGCCAGTTGGGACGGTCAGTGCCGATTCAAGGTGTAATAGTTCGTCGTATGTCGTAGTGATCGGACCCAGTCCTCCACTTCGTTGGTTCAGTGGTATGTGATCGCCGTCCATGGACGATTAGGTCCTCTGTCTTTCACTCATGTGTCTCTTCTAACTGACTTGAAAATAGACACACGAGGAGACTGCCCAAATCCTGGCAACGATGCAAGAATAGCCTGCACCAAACGGCGAACAGCCTCCGATCTTTCACCGTATCCTTCCACGACGCGTGATATTTGACGATATCGACACGACCTTTGTACAACGGTGTATGATATGTGCCGTCTGCAGATGTCCTGCGGCTTTGCTTTTTCGGCCAAGTAAGTATGCGCATCCTGCGACACATCGCAGTGGTCAGAGCATACCGTGTTTTGCGTATCAGCTGACGCCATGTCTTGTTGTGTGTGCGCAGTTTGTATACCCGCCGAGCGTTGAGCGCGAATACGCCGGGATGCTGAGCACAGCACACCCCCATATCTTGGATGCGCGCATCTCCAACAGATATGCCTCATGCTGACCGATAGCTCGTTATTGATCTTGACAAGGAGATGTGAGCTGCATTGTTCCGAGTAGGACCGCGTTCGTCTCATTTCTGAATGCTGTGTCGACACCTATACGCCGGTAATCGGACCGAGAAGTAATATCATGGCCATATTTCGCTGTGTCAATCGATCAGCCTTCTGGTCTTACGCACTCTTTCCGGCGAATAGGTATTGTATTTGGCAACCCTTGTTGTAAATGACACAAAACTGCGAACAAGGACTACAGTCTCGCGGACCCCGTCGAACCCGCGTCTTTGGGTCAATCGCCACGTCCACGAAGTACAGGTAATTCGCGCACGATAGACACCAGAGCATCCGAGGACTCAGTCTTTTGCAGGACGACAAGTCTTTCTCAAGTCGAAGCCATGAGGAAAGAAGCATTGCCGAGATTAATGCTGCAAGCCACGATGGATGCTGAGGAGGAGCGTCCACAACCCAGATACTGTATCCATTGGGTGCGCTCACTAACTGCGCAACTCCCATCCATTGCCTCTCCAGCTCGGTTCCCCCAATGACGAGGACAAGGTTGTATGCGCACGCACTGTTTGTGTGCGTCGATTTGCAGACAGGACAACACGACCTTCACTAAGTCGCAACAACTAATCATACATCTCTAGTTGACGATACATACCAGACGAACGCAGCGCTCAGATCACGAAACGTACGCATACCAGAGACACGAAGTACAACGAACATGCCGACACGGGACTGCTGGAAGAGCTGTACCCCACCACAATTGCGTCTTAATCGTATCGTGCCCGTCAGGCTGAGTGGTGTGGACAGTCATCACTATGGTAGTTATTGATGAGCTGGGACCGTTGGAAGCGATGAAACCCCTCGTTGAACGGTAGGCCTTGTGCGTATGGGCTCCAATCGAAGAGGCTACCGTGTTGCGCGGGATAGCCATGGGGCAACGAGTACAGGTATCATTGAAGGTGAGACAGAATCTGGACCTAGTGCCGGGCTTGCGCTGTGTCGATGTGTACGGAATAGGAGACTTTCCATGGTTGACAGAGTAGGGCAGGCCATGTATGCGGCGTCTACCTACCCAAGAACGAGGATTTCCCTACGCACCACACATCTTGCTAGCAATTTGGGACATTGCTAAACAGTATGTTGATAGGTGTGTATGGCGTCGGTCGGCGGTTTGGCTGTTGAAGACGTGGAGATATTCTTTCATCGTCTTGGTCAGCTAAAGTGGGTCCATTCGCGTTCCGGCGCAGTTCGCGTCATGACTTTCCGCGGGCATGCGCCGCCGTCCATGGATCCTTCGCATTGCCCAGCTGCGCCCAGGACGTTACGACCACGATCAGCAAAATGTGGAGCAGTAGCGGTTTGATACGAGGAAAGAAGTCTTGGGGCCGCGCCTGAATTCTTGGGTGTGCCACCGAAGGCGCGAAGTTGACGTCCTACACCATAACACATTCCGCTCTCTATCAACTCTACGATCGCTCTTTCGGACACACGTTCACTACTAGTATATATCGCATCATCTATCAGATCATGTTTGCGAAAACAGGGCTTCTTCTACTGACGGCAGCGGCGGGAGTGGTGAGAGGCGACTTCATGGTCTACACCGAACCGCCGATTCCCACGTCCGCCATCCCAACTTTCGCCAACCCATCTGATGTACGCTGAACGCAAATCTGGGGGTCCCTACCGCCGTACTGACAATTACGCAGGCCCAAGAATGGACGACCTCAGTCTTCCTCAATGCGCAGATAGCCTACGGTCGCTTCACGGAATCCCTCGGCGAGCCCTACCAGTCCTCTCTCACATCCGCGCGCTCCGAAATCGACGCCTTTGTCAGCACCGCCTCGAATTACAGCATTCCAGCTGAAGTCACCATGGCCGACGAGACCCCCACATACTTCTCCAAGCCAGATTGGTATACAGCCCTGCCGAGTGCGGCGAGGTCGTTCAAGGAACAACAGGTCAGCGATCAGTTCAGCATCGTGAGGAACGTCATTGCGGCGAGGGCTACCTCTACAACCGGTTCCGAGGGAGCCGCGATGCCGACTGCACTTGCTGGACAGTGGCTGGGGGCTGAGTTCGGCGTCATGGCTGCGGCGGCTGCGGCCGCCTTCTTGTGAGGAACGCAAGAATTGGACTATGGGTAGATCGCATTTACACGAATAGACTTCTAGACTGCAATTGTACCCAGGAGGTACGCGTCAAGACTATGGATCATGCTATACAATGGATATATGGCGCGAAGAATGCCAATGAACGCACCTGTGCTCCGAAGGTGCAGTCAAATTGGAGACCATCTATTATGCAATGCATTCATCAGCGCAAGCAAACCAGAGACGCAACATGCTAGCACATCAAGCCAAGTTGACGTACGCCCGTCAAATCCTTCGTGAAGAACACACCAATCATGCACGTCGCTATACGCAGATGGCCCACTCATGACTATGCATTCTTGGCGACGATGGCATGCCAATCTAAGAGGAACAGTCTATAAGAGGGCATACCAAAGATCCAAGAAGAGGCGAAGCAGCCAGCCTTGCTCTAGCAAAAAACAGTCCATCCGTCTTTCTACAATGTCAACTTCCGAGCCAACCCACACACCACGAGCCCGTCCTTTCTCAGTCCACGTCCACCCCATTCCTCCGACCGAACCAAAGACATGTGCATACGAGCGCTGCCATTCCCACTCGGCCAAGTGCAGCAACGCCTTGGTCTTCCTCGGCGGATTGGGTAGCGGGCCGCACACAACCCACTACCTGAGACCTTTGAACGACGCCTTAGAAAGCGCGAGTTTGAAAGACGGAACTGATGTACAGTACAGTATCTGGGAGCTGAGAATGCGGAGTAGTTATACAGGTTTCGGACATGGAAGCTTAGAGGAGGATGCTGAAGACCTGAGGGAGCTGGTGGAGTATCTGAAGGAGATTGAAAAAGAAAAAGTAGTGTTGATAGGGAGCTCAACTGGTGAGTCTGTCCCACTGAAACGATATGCTCTTTTTCGGTTTCTGCTAGTTGCTGACGAGCAAGAAGGATGTCAGGCCATCATGGCATACGCAACTACCCTCCCAGCGCCTCCCCCGGTTGACGGCTACATCATGCAAGCCCCAACTTCAGATCGTGAAACAGCCGGACTGCTCATGCCACAGGACCTCCTCTCAGCTAGCCTCAAGCACGCCGAAGCCCTCATTGCGAAAGGAGAGAAAAAGACTATCATGCCTAGCTCTTTCATCCCACCAATCATTACGTCTCCGGTAACGGCATACCGCTGGCACTCTTTAATCTCCTTTGAAGGTGACGACGACTTCTTCTCTTCTGATCTACCAGTCTCGACCCTTCAGTCCACATTCGGTAAACTGGACAAGCCGACTTTGATTCTGATGTCGGAGAAGGACGAGATGGTTCCTTCGACTGTGGACAAAGATGCTTTGCTGAAGAAATGGATTGGTACGATTCCAGATGGTTTGGCGAGTAAGCAGTGTCACATTATTCCGTTCGATGCTGACCATGAGCTCTCTGGTGATGAAGCAATGCGGTACTTCATCGCCACGGTTGTCAGATTTCTCGAGGGAATTGATGCGGCATCAGTTGGAAAATCATGAAGATAGTCACTTTGATAAATGTTGTCTCGAGATCTCTCTTCGCTAAAGCATAACACCACTCATTTCACCCTTGCTCCTCGTCATGGTCAAAATGACGTCAGTGGCCCATCTGCACTCCACCCACTCATCGCACCTTCCCGTCGCGCATGTGCATGCGCAATGTAGCGACCCCGTTATGTCATGCATACCGTTTTCCAGGTTTCTGGTTCAATCAATACACTATTTAATCGCTAATGTCTAGTCTATGTTCTTTCTTTTGACGATACCCAGGGCGAATACCTACAGCGCCACGAACTAGCTACTTCCGACGGCAACGCTACCGCCCAAGATGGGTATACCATACTCCCGCCAAATCAACGCTGCATTTGAACAAGTCACGCCTCTTGTAGCGGCCGGCTTCAAGGTTCTTCGTACAACCCGCGATATCTCGATCTTGCTTGCGGTCATCCAAGTTCTTACCGTCATCCTCTTGGGGTTTATTCTCGTCGCGCTCGTCTTGCTGCTATACTGCGTGAATCCGGATCTGGAGGTTCGTCCTTCCTTCTAGGATATCGGAGCCGATGACTTTAGATGCTAACACGATGTAGGAAGAAAGAAAAGCCATCGTAACGCCATGGCTTCGATACTTCGCTAGTATAACGTTATGGTCGATATTCAAGACCTTGTTTTCTACGCTAGTTGTGATGGGGCTTGCAGCAGCGGCGACATGGCACTTTTTTGTGGCGAAGCAGTGGGTGGAGGATGTGGAGTACGACGCAAATGTCGATGCTGATAAGGCGTTGTCGGATTTGGATGGAGAAGGAGCAGGAGGAAGCGGAGGAAACGGGGGCAAGAAAGGGAAAGGTAAGGGGAAGAAGTGAGAAGAACGTGAACTGAAAGTGGCAATAGTATTGCTCATTTGAGAAACCCTTTGTTGACATGAAGACCACGCCGGACCTACTCAACTACCGTAAACATTACATGTACGACAATGAACACAATACTCGCCGGTATGTCTCCAATCGCCACATCCACATGTTACACAGACCTCACAACACCCTTTCCCTCGCACTAAACCCCTCACTATCAAGCAACAAGAGCGCAAACAACCCTCCCATAACCGGCCTAGCCTTGAAGTCAATACCAGGGGGCTGTGTCCCATCATTCGTCTGATAGAGATCGGTAAAAGGATGGGAGTTAGGCGTCTCATTCACCCATTTCGCCAAATCCCCAATGAACATATCCCTCGTCTCCTTACTTGCTACCGCAGCACAGAAGATCTCCCAGTCGGACTTTGTGTAGTAACGGTTCCGCGTGTCGAGGGGTACGCCATACTGTTCCTTGATGGTGGGGTAGAAGGCGGATTGTATATCGTAGATTTCCTGGGGTACGAGGTTGAGTCCGAGGAGACGATCGTTGTAGAGGTTATATAGCAGGCCGTGTGTGGTCTCGTTTCCATAGTTGAGGATAGAGTGAGGCGAGTTGTCAGCCTTGTTGATGCCTAGATCGATCCAGCGGGTGATGTAGTCATGAGCGATGGCGGTATAGTTGTCAGCGTCTGCTGTTTCGCCGATGATGCGCGCCATCTGGGACATGGCTTCGAGGCCGATGATGCCTTTTAGTGCGAGGTTAGTTTGGTTGGCGAGTGCGCCCGCGAAATCGTCGGTAGAGAGTTGATCGGCTGGGAGGAGACTTTCTTCTACAAGATATTCGGTCCATTGCTTGAGAATAGGGTAGTGTTGGGTGATGTAGTCGGTGTTGCCTGATAGCTGGACGTAGGCGAGCATCATGAACATGTGGTTTCCGCATTCTTCCAGCGGCATGTGTTCGTCCAGACCGTCTGGGTGGCCGGTAGCGTTGGGGTAGTGCGCTCCAAGGTCATGGATAGCGAACTTGTTTGGATAGTGCCCGCTTTCCTGGTTCTCGAAGTGCGGATCAAGCAACAGCTTGACTAATTCTGGGTTGGTATAGTAGAAGATCGGGGTGGCGGGGTAGATGACGTCCACAGTCTGCATGTTTCCGTTGGATGAAATTTCCTTGAGAAAGAGGTAATGTTTGTCTTGAGTCCCCACAAGCTGAGTGGCACCGAATGCCTGACGAGCAGCCAAGCTAGTCAGTATAGCGTAATCATCTCCTGCAGCTGCTTTGGAATCCTTAGAAATCTTATCGTCGAGCTCCGTGGAGAGTTTGTTCGACTCTTCGTAATCTTTGTAGAAGAAAGATAGCGCGGTGAGATCGTCTTCGAAGTAGCTCTTCCAGAGTGATGGCACGTTATTGAGGCCGTCGGCGCCTAAAAACTGTATAGCATCGTCTTGACATAGACCGATAGTGTACAGCTGGCTCTTCACGTCAGAACCGACGGAACCCATGTTTAGAGCGTATCCAAACACGGGCCACTCAGCGTTAATTGGTCGGAATTCGGAGTCTTCCGTGTTGTCGAGGCTTCCATCATTGTCAAAGGCATCGCGAACTTCAGAGTCTGCGCCGGACTTGTGCGTAAGACCTTCGACTGCTTCTGTGGAATAATACTGCTAATGTCAGATCATGATTCCATGCCTTTTGGTGGACTACTTACCCAACTACCCCACTCTGCGCGGTCGTTGACCTCACTCAAAGACTGTTGGTTTTGCTTCCAGATCTTGTGATAGCCGATACCATCTGATGTAGTACCGTAACTCCACTCAGCTACAGCAGCGACATCACCAGACGTCCATTCTATCTGCATGTCAACTCAACCGCACGTTTAAAGGGAGCTAGAGATGCTTACCAGCACTGATATCTGTGTAGATCTGCACGTCATGTTGGGAGCCGTCTAGAGACGAGACCTCGACGTTCATGTACGAGAAGATAAGAGATTGACGCTTGAAGTCATTTGGAGTCAGTGGTGACATGAATGTAACCTTGAGCTGAACGGTATCGCCTGCGGTAATGGTGAAGATGCTCTTGGTAGACGTGTACTCGTATGATGTCTGATTAGCGAAATCGTTGTAGCCGTCGGGTTTCCCCATCCAGACAAAGGTATTGCCATCGACTTTAACCAAGCCAGTCCATCCTAGAATCTGACCACTGCTTAATGTCAACATGTATCCAACACGTAGCGTCGAGAGGGATCTTACGTCCAGAATGATGGCCACTGGCCTGGAAGATAGCCTCCATTTCCTCCATCACTACCGGCAGGAAACCACGTGCTGAGATATGGACTCTTGACGGCCAGTGGTAGGGAGGGTGGACGAGCTGGAGTGAAGGTCGAGCTAGATTGTGCAGCAGTAGTAAGAAAGAAGGTGCACAGCACACTAAGAATGGGAAGATACATCTTCAAGCATGCAAAATATTGATACCGGGCATGCGCGCAAACTTAGGGTGAGATGGAATACGAAGGTTATATAGACACGAAATCCCGAGTCGATCTTCCGTTGGTATTACCTCGTGCTCCCTGCAGCTAGCAATGAAAGATGCAGGCACCGGTGCGTGAAAATGGCCATTTCGTTTGTCGAAGGGGCCGTGATGTTTGTTGACAGCTCTACGGTCAGCACTAGCTTGGATTTAACGTTCAAGTGACGATACAAATGTCAGGAAGAGTTACGGGCGAACCTAAACAGCATGGGCGTAGCACCGATCCTTTTTAATATTACACCACGTGGGGAAACTTTAGTGTCACCTTACATTGTAGGCAACAAGTCCATGAAGCTCACTGACAAGGCTTTTTATCGGTGGCCAAGACTCTTGGTTAGTTTGGGATATGCGGTGGTTGACCGCATCCGCAGAGGTACGCCTGACGTGCATCATAAGGTTATGCCAGGCTAGCTAGCGTCTGTGAGTACAAGGCTGATCAGTCCTCGAGACATGATGTCGGACTCCTGGTAATCAGTCGGTGAAATCAGGCGACCTTTTTCATTGCACTCCACGAGCGTCAAAACGAGGCCTTGCCTGATTTGGTAGAGCATCCACCACGCGCAATTAGAGGCGCTAAACAACGGTTTGCTTCCAGGACGGCAGGAGTGGCGACGTGAGTTGGCGCTGGCAGATTCACGATCCTCGTGATGCGACTGCTGCGGTGTTGATGAGCGACGAAGCACCGGTGTCCAGTAGTAGAGAGTACGAGTGACGTTGAACCGCGGGGTTAGAAGGAGTGGTACTTACAGTACACGAGCGCACTGCTAGCGTTGTAACCGTTTGGATAGGGAAGGAGCTAAAGCACTCGCAGCGCAAAATCATATGTGGGTGTGAGATACCCGAGCAGAGCCAGCCACGATAGCGCAACGCCGTCCGTGCTTGAAGCAAAATGTGTGGATGCGACGGAACGTGTGGGTGTCGTACTGCGGGGAAGGCGTGCGCGGATCCGGAAAGTGCCATCGACATGCTTGCAGGTTCTGTATCTGGGGTTACCACCGGTCCAACGCAGTAGCACGAAGACCACGACTGTAGATCTTTTGGACAACGTTGCCACGTTGTGTGCGTTAGTTGTCAAGTACCATGTGAGCACAACGATCATGAGACAGACAAGGCTTGTGAGTAGTGACAATACATTGCAGAAAGCTCATCATAATATGAGGTCGTATAAGCCGCTGATAGTCGCCGCGGGCATGACAGATAATGGAGTCTGTGGTGAAAACCACGCTCATCTGGCAGCCAAGTAAAGTACAATGCATCATAAGACCATCCATCCTTTGACCAAACCATTGATAAGAAAACGCCGGGAAGACCAGGATCATGAGTGGAATAATAGTGCAGGGTATCCAAAAGCCAACGGAAGTGACTGAATCGCAGAATGCCGGATGATAAGCGAACACCAAGTATGAGCAAGAAAAAACGCAATGCAAACCGGGTATCCAAGGCCTGTCCAACACCAAACGTAACTCGTACAAGGAAATTCATCAGCTCATGACTCTGCAACCCAAGGGCGAGCCACGTGCTCGAAGCGTTGCTCGCAGTCGCGCAACAGTGCGCACTCTAGAATATCATGGACATTCCAACGCTTTTCAACGTCAGCCTCGAGGCAACCCCTGACCAATGCGAGGGCGTCGTCGATGTTGCTTGCTTGAGCCGACTCTGCATTACGTATGAGGTCCGCGTCCCATTCGCAGTTCTTGATCTTCTCAATCGTCTTGATGTCGAGGCCGTCGTTGAAAGGTAGAGTCGCGGTGAGTAGAGCAAAGACCACTACACCAAACGCCCAAATGTCCGCCGCAGGTGAGAATACAGGTCCAGGTGTATTGAATAACTCAGGAGCCGCATACTGTAGGCTACCAGCGATAGAAGTACTGGTCTCCGCGGGGCCTATGTTCTGGTTGTCACCGATCGAGTGTGGCTCGGGACCATCGCGCTGGTCGCTGACAATGAAGTCTGCCATGCCGAAATCGCAAAGGAGAACATCGCCGCCGTCTTTTTCAGCGTCGTTTACAGTCATGTCGAGAAGACAGTTCTCGAGCTTGATGTCGCGATGTACAACCTGGACGTCGTTGTGCAGGTAGCGCATGGCTGACGCCAGCTGATAGGCATAGCGCTTCACTAAGTGAGCTGGTAGTCCGCTCTTCTTCTGGCGGCGTGTGTCGCGGATAAGGTCGAAGAGAGTCCCGCCCTTGTTCAGCCTGGTGATGCAGAAAGTGGCATAGTCGGTGGTGTATACCCTGAGGAGGGGAAGAATATAGGGGTGCCTCAGGAAACGCCAGATCTCCACCTCGTGGTCGAACTGGGTCTGGATCTGTTCGTTCTCAATTTCAGACTTGTCCTGTTGCAGCCTGCGCACAATCTTGACAGCATCGATAACAGGTTTGCCGTTCTCCATGCTTGTAACCTCCTTCACGACGCTGAAGCCACCGTAACCAATCTGTTTTCCAATAATGTACTCGCTGTCATAGCCAATGCCTTGGCCTTCGTCGTCTGGCTCGGGCGCCTTGATTGGGGCTTCGGACGCCTTGTAACGCGCCAGGAAGGAGGCAGCCGGCGACATGGACGACAGAGAACGGCCGGAACGGGCAGACGATCGGCGGCTAGTCCTCTTCAGACTGCCATCTTCGCCAATCTCCGATCTCCAGCTCTTGGTCCGAGGTGGGCCGCCGCGGCGCGGAGAGGGCGAGAAGAGGGGAAACTCCATGGGGGAGGTGGCAGGCATTGGCGAGAGCATGTACTCGGACGGCGCCTCGAGGGGTGTTTGCGCCTCGTCTAGCGGCGGCGAAGCGGTAGCATCAGACGTCAAGGATGCGACTTGGTCGCGGTACTCGGAGTCATTGGCCAGGTCGTCTACGGTGGACTGGACGAGTGGGTATCGGGACTCTCCAACGCGGTACTGCATGTTGCGGCGCATGGTGTAGGGCATCTCCATGTAGTCTTGCTGCGAACCATCCGAGTAGCTTCCATTCTCGGGTGTGCGTGAATGCGACTGCCGTGAAGACTTGGGCACGGGCACGCCCAGGCCGACGCCCTCTCCCGTGTCGAGCCGGACTTCATTGTTGAAGCTGATGCTCGTCTTTCGCTGCCTGAATTTGGCTACAAAATCCTCGTCACTTCCGCTGCTGCCTACAGCCAGGGAGCCCTCATCGTCGGACTCGGCGCGCAAGTCGGCGCCATGGTGGTCACGCGTAGGGAAAGAGGCGCGCGAGATGTTCTGCGGTTCTGCAGCAGCGAATTCGGCGGTTAGCTGGGACTGGCCATGGTGGTTGTGCGGGGACTGTTTACGGGCTAGAGGCGCGAAAGATGCAAAGGTGGAAGCGACGGGTTTGTGGGGTGTCGAGGTGTCGAGTTTGAGCTTCTGGAAAGTGTGTGAGGGTTCTGAAATTGGGGCCATTAAACCGGTTCACAGTGAGAGCAAACCTCTTTTTACACCGGCGAGCGGGTGTATTATGTGTGCGGCGATCGTGGGGTGAGTCGCGCGGCGAAGGGCGAAACCGGGAAGTAAAGTAATAAGATTATGTTCGGGCTTGGTGACAGCGGAGTGCTAGCGGAACGAGGAAATTGCACGCGCGCCGAGCCACGGTATGCCTGGGGAAATTGCTCGGGGTGGCAATTGATTGATGGATCTGGGGTGTAGTTGATTGAGGAGAAGGGCAGAAGTGGGAAAGGAGGGCATAGTTCTTTGTCCAGAATATTGCTTCTGGTCCTCCGCTCGGAGCCTCCCCCACGCATGTTGTTAATAGGCGGCCGTCAGCGGAGGCGCGGGCGCAGAGGCACGTGAGCGGCCGTGAACCAGCCATGCAGTTATGCGCGCCTATGGGACGCGTTCGCAGGGTAATCTGCTGCTTTTGCGCATAGCGAGTGGGTGCTCGGTGAAGATTCTGGGCAGTCTAGCGTAGTAGGTGTGCTGGATGATCCATGGGATAGCAGATAGCCAAGCAGCCGTCGCCGCATCGCGACGGGTAGAGGGCGAGGAGAGCGACTACCCCGCACAGAGGCTCTGCAGCGAGCTGCGCAGCACCATGGCTTCATTCATGAGGTTTGGCAGGCGGTGATAACAGTGACAGAGGACGTGGGGCGCGTCCGACAGATGGCCTGCATGGCGGGCCGCTAGACCGTACATGACGCCGGGCGTTGCAAAGGCGAATAGGGCAGCATGAGGGCCATAATTGTGACCTGGCCGGCGCATTGTTGGTTGTACACGTCAAACGGCCGAAACATGACGTTGCGGCCGTCGTGAAGCTCGACGCGGTTGGCTCGTCACGGCGACCAGCAAGAGGCATTGCCCGGGGTCCCTGTCTGCATCGCTGGACCCTTCAAGCCGCGCCGACTTGACCGAGTTGACGATAGCGGAGGCAGGGAAGCTTGAAATGCACATATACATCATCTTATAGGGTTGCTGGGATTGTTGCGATAGGGCCTTGGAAGAGCGCGAACGCCCGCGCAGCTGCTCGAGTGTCGCATAGCAGCAGAATACACACTGCACATACGCATCCACGCGGCTCTCTGCTGTCAAATCGTCGTCGTCTTCACGTGAAGCTGGCTAGCTCGACGCTTGTTGACTGACTGCATGCACGGGCGACGCTGCCGCCCGCCTAGCACACCTCCAAGTTCCATCTGCCAAGCTCGATTCAACACCCTGGGGCGGGTGACAACATCACCAAGCTCATCAACCCATCGCACCGGCCCAACCTGTCTCCCGTCGCCAGCTGCACGCATTCTTCACTGCGCCACCGCATTGTTGGCTGAACCTGCAGACCCGATACCAGCTTCACTCGGCCGGACTGCGACCGTCTGCGCCTCCAGCC
The DNA here is from genome assembly GCF_023758085.1 of Alternaria hordeiaustralica. Lineage (NCBI taxonomy): Eukaryota > Fungi > Ascomycota > Dothideomycetes > Pleosporales > Pleosporaceae > Alternaria > Alternaria hordeiaustralica. The sequence goes on along the minus strand of NW_026056813.1, from coordinate 197,396 downwards.
ATGGGCGTCTCCGACCTCTGCTACCGATTCTTCTGCTGCGGCGGTCAGTCCACCCAAATCTTCGCCGTGGGAGCTTGCTGACAAAATCGGACAGGCCGCTCGAGAGACAGCATATATGACCCAGTGCTGGCCGACAGCGAGCGGGAAGCTGTTGCCGACCTGCTGGGCTTCCTCGAGAACGTACGCTGCCCACCGCCTCTGCTGCAGCGGCTCCATGCTAACTTGCGCAGCGAGCCGAGACCGACTTCTTTTCTGGCGAACCCCTCCGCGCGCTGAGTACGCTGGTATACTCGGACAACATCGATCTACAGCGGTCCGCAAGCTTGACATTTGCCGAGATAACAGAGCGAGGTACATGACCCGGCACCATACCTACATGCCGCATCTAACACCATCCGTCTAGATGTCAGAGAGGTCGACCGAGACACCCTGGAGCCTATTCTGTTCCTGCTCCAGAACCCCGACATCGAAGTGCAACGTGCAGCGAGTGCCGCCCTGGGCAATCTGGCGGTAAACAGTACGTTCACACCCTACATCCTCGACGCGATGACTAACCATCGTAGCCGAGAACAAGGTAGCCATTGTCGCACTGGGAGGTCTTGCGCCATTGATCAAGCAGATGAACTCGCCCAACGTCGAGGTGCAATGTAACGCCGTCGGGTGCATCACCAACTTGGCTACACACGAAGACAACAAAGCGAAGATCGCACGCTCAGGCGCACTGCAGCCTCTCACAAGACTAGCAAAGTCCAAAGACATGCGCGTGCAGAGGAATGCCACCGGCGCGCTGCTGAACATGACGCATTCAGGTAAGATGCTCGCAGTGTTTCATCATGCTTTGCACTGACACAGTACCAGACGACAACCGACAACAGCTCGTGAACGCTGGCGCTATTCCCGTCCTCGTCCAGCTGCTATCCTCGTCCGATGTCGATGTCCAGTACTACTGCACCACAGCCCTCAGCAATATTGCTGTCGATGCAAGCAACCGCGCCAAGCTGGCACAGACCGAGGGCAGGCTGGTTGGCTCCTTGGTACACCTCATGGAGTCGTCCTCGCCCAAGGTGCAGTGCCAGGCTGCACTTGCTCTCCGTAACCTAGCATCGGACGAACGCTACCAGCTCGAAATTGTGCGCGCTCGTGGTCTACCCTCCCTCCTCCGCCTGTTGCAATCGTCCTACCTACCGCTTATCCTATCCGCCGTCGCATGCATACGAAACATCTCCATCCACCCTGCCAACGAATCGCCTATCATCGAAGCTGGCTTCCTCAAGCCTCTCGTAGATCTGCTCGGCTCCACCGATAACGACGAGATCCAGTGCCACGCCATTTCCACCCTGCGCAACCTCGCGGCAAGCTCAGACAAGAACAAGCAATTGGTTTTGGAGGCGGGTGCCGTGCAGAAATGCAAGTCGCTCGTGCTCAACGTGCGACTCCCGGTTCAGTCTGAGATGACGGCAGCAATTGCCGTTCTTGCCCTTAGTGAGGAGCTCAAGCCCCATCTACTCAACCTGGGCGTCTTCGATGTACTCATTCCACTCACCGAGTCGGAGAGCATCGAGGTTCAAGGCAACAGCGCGGCCGCTCTGGGAAACCTGTCTTCCAAGGGTAAGTCTAACTCTTCGCTACTACAATCATCGCTAACAAGTACAGTCGGTGATTACTCGATATTCATCCAGAACTGGACGGAACCCGCAGGCGGAATCCACGGTTACCTCCGCCGCTTCTTGGCGAGCGGAGACCCGACCTTCCAGCACATCGCGATCTGGACACTGCTACAGCTACTCGAATCGGAAGACCAACAGCTAATGGAGCACATTGGCAAATCGAACGAAATCATCGACATGGTGACCGAGATTGCCGAGCGCAACATCGAATCGGACGATGAGGACAACGAAGACGGCGAGGGCGAGGTCGTCACCCTCGCACGCAGATGTCTCGAGCTGCTTGGCAAGAGCCCCAAAACTCTCGTCGAAGGATAGAGAAGAGTTGGATCGCATCTTATACCCTGTTTATCGGTTGTTCATCGCGTTGGCACTCTTGCTCGTATCCGCCATATTCCGGTTCTCTGCTAATGCGTTCATGTTACACACTGCTTTTGGGCATCTTGGAGGCTGGCGTTCAGGGAGCACAATCATCCTCAGTATCTCTAGCGAGCATTGGCGGAGCGGGCTTTTTACATACATTGGCATGCACATAACTTACCACTACTCTTACCTGAGCATTCGACGCGGACAAATTTGTAATTGATAGAGTTGGATCGAGGCTTCGGTCGTCAGGAAATGAATTAGATGATGTTCCGAGACTCGTAGCCTTTGGTGATGATATGCTTCTTTGACTATGACTATGTGACAGGGCCCATTGTAAAGTGAATAGTGAAAGGCGAGAGCATCCGCTTATGCACCGACAGGTCTATGCCTGAGACTAGTCGAGGCCCCTCACCTAGACATGTGACGTCGCGTTGGAGCTAACGAGTTATCGATAGCCAAAATATTTGTGTCTCTCAGCGTTGCGCGAGTCACCACGCACTACCCTCTAACAACACCCGTATAACAGCAATGCCGCCAAAACCAAGAGGACGGGGAGCTAGTCGCGCTCGCGGCAGCGCAAGAGGAGGAGCAGTAGCAGGGCGAGCCACGACTGGCGCGAGCGAATCCACGGATGCGACCCCGCAAAGCACAGCTCCCGCAGACGCCTCGGAAGCTGCTGCTGAGCCTGTGGTCCCCAAGCAAGAAGACGGCGATGCGAAACCAGTCATTAGTGGTGATGGCGCGTCGGCAGCCATGGAGTCGCAAGCCTCTGAGGCGCCTTCAACGACTGCATCGTATGCTCTATTCCTCCATTTACCCTGACGGCAGTACTGATATATGTACGACAGGGCTGTTGCATCACCCCAACCTAGCGCAGAACCAACCACCCGCGCTCCAGTGCAAAGACTCGGTAGTCTCCAGGGCTCAGTGCCTCCTTCGCGATCTGCATCACCGTCTGTACGCGGCCGCGGCGGCACAACTCGAGGGAAGAGGGGCGTCAAAACCCCCGCCTTTACCGGGCGAAGGAGCAAAGAGGAGCGAGACGCTATCGCAAAAGAATTGGCTGCCCGCGACCGAGAAAGGACAAAGGAGCAGGTTGCGGCGGAAGCTAGGAAGCAGGCGGACGCAACAAGGGCAGCAAGACGAGAAGCCAGCAAGCTGAAAAACGCTAGAGGTGGATTCAGTGGTGTTGCCAGTGGACCATTCTCGTTGGGCAGCTCCAAGGAAGGCATGTCACTCGCTCTGGCAATGGTTCTACGTACTGACCTGGACTAGACAGGAAGAACAACCCGAATCGCGGATACTCTGGTTTCGGATCCGGATCGGGCTCAAGAGCGGAGCGCGTCAAGAACGAGGACGGCAGCTATGGAGGGTCTGGTTCCCGATCGGGTGGAGGTGGCGGGGGTGGAGGCGGAAGTGGAGGTGGTCCATCTATCAAGAGAGAAGATGGCGGCCTCGTATCGTCTGATGAAGAAGACGAGGCTGATGTGCCGCGCAAGGACATCGACTTGATCGAAATCTCCTCGGACGAAGACGAAAGCAAACCCAAAAGCGCACCCACCTTACGCGGAGCAAGAACAGCGTTACCCGTACGTATCGGAAGGAAAGAGCACCAGGAACGGACATTTGGCATCAATACAGAGGCAAGCTCAGAGACTGCGGCGAAGATTTTGGAGCAGGCAGAATCGAGTGGGCAGTCACTCAAAGATGCTGCATCCGAACAAACAAGCCGGAAACCCAAGAGCAAACCGAAGGACATGGAGATCACAGGTTCGCGGAAACAGTTCAAGGGCGTCTGGCATGATTCGGAAGACTCAGACGTCGTTGTCAAGACTGAACCTACTAGTGAAGACGAGAACATGGTCGATGCCGAGCAGGTGGGCCAATCTGACGCTCCAGCTCAGCCCGCAGAGAAACAGGAACCACAGTCACCAGATGCCGAGCGAAAGCCTAAGCTCAGGAAGAAACCTATAGCAGAGCCTATCCTCCAAACCGATGAAGATCGCGCCGAATGGGCACGCTTCCAGTCGAATCTACGCCATATCCGAGCCGAGTTGGGTCCAGAAGAAGTACCACAGGTCGACGGGTCTGGCGATGTACCTATGGCAGACGCCGCCAGCACGGAGAAGAAGCCTACGGTACGAGACAACAACGTCTATCTGTTTCAAATACCACCCCTTATGCCTGCGGTGGAGCCACCTTCTATCAAGAAAGAAACCTCCGACCCTCAGCCCGCTCAACCGCCTGCGCAGCCATCAGTCAAGCCGGATCCAAAGATCAAACTCGAAGAGGGCAGCTTCTCCGACCCCTCTGCTAGATCAAGGGAGGGCGTACGATTCGGGAGTGGGTTGGTAGGAAAGTTGCGCGTGCATGAATCTGGCCGCACGACACTGGACTGGGGAGGCACAAGCTACGAGCTTACACCTGGACAAAAAGCCAGTTTCCTCCAGGAAGTTGCTAGCCTTAGCATCCGACCTGAAAGCGAGAGGACGGCGCCGGAAGACGGGGGCGATGCAACAAGTCTTGGTAGAGTGAAGGGAAAGTTCGTGGTGGTGCCAAACTGGGGAGAAATGTTAGGGTAGGGGTTGATTTGACCCAGGCGTTCGTGACATGCATATCCTGGCGCTACAGGGATCAGTCAAAGTTTATGGGTTGTACATATGTAACTGCATCTCCCAGGACCAATATTGAAGTCCGCCACCAATCAGCAACAACTGCTTGAGATGAAGACAACGATTTGTACAAGAACGGGCGTTTTGGGTGAAACAGTAACTCGCAGCATTTCGCGCCTCGTTCCAATCGCCTCGGTAAGACTACCAAGGCGTGCATGCCAAAGTTCTAGACAACAGACGTAAGGTGGGGACGACGACGGACGAGGCGGATCTAGGTCACTGCTGCGTCAACTAGTCGCTCAGCCAGGAATCCCATGGTGGCAAGGAGCGAATCTCGAATTCCCATGACCGGCCGACTCGTGCACCTGCTCCCTGCTGCAACACCTGCATCTTCGCACACTGTAAGATCACGGACTCATCTCAGCCACTGCATGCGATAGGAACGATATAATATCCTCCGGCGCGCTTTCGGCGCCTTCCCGCGACTATCCCCAGCATTCTCCACGCGCCATCCAATCACAGCATTAACGACGCAGATCTGCCACCATGGAAGCGGACATCCGGGAGCTATACGACAGCGACCCACGGCCAACCTTTGTCGTCGACTGCCAAGCCCCGACTGCCATCGTATATCATGTCAACACCGCCCTACTCACGATTCAACATATCGCATCATCGCTGCATTCACATTCTGCGCTGAGAGACTGGTGGGATCCTGCCAGTAGAGTTGCAGCACGCCATCAAAATGAGTTCCTGCATGGCCGATACAAATGGGCCAAATTCGCATGCAAGCGCTGGTTGATTGTCACCATCATCGAGCAGCCAGCGCCAAATGATGAACAGCATGGCCACCTGCAGGAGCCCGCGCAATTTGCCCGAGGGAGGCTGCCTTCACCACGTCTGCAACCAGTGCCAGACACCATCTTTACCGTCAAAATTCAATCGCCAGAATTACGCGCACATGTCGAACATATACGAAATGTCAACTGGTCTAAGACGTCACTTGGCCCGATCAGTTCATGGGGTTATGAACTCAACGTTCTGGTCACCACACTGATGCTGGAAACGCGGCCAACGGCTCTCTTCCTTGGTCCCGAGCATACCATACTGTACAATCTTGCGTATGCCTCCGTTAGTGGCTCAAGGCATCCCGCTATCCTTGGTCAAAGTATTATTGATGCTTGGTATTTACTTCACGCGCACATACAATGGTCCAGTATCTAACTCGCTCTAGGCCTGAACTCGCCGATCCTGTTAGTGCCACGATGGCTCGCTCAGAGCAGACGCGTTTCGCAGATGCTCCAGAAGAAGAGTATCATTTCATGGTTGAGCGATTTGGCTTTGTAGAGGAAGCCTTCTTCATGTGGAGCTTGGTACCCCTTGTCGGTGTTCACATCGACGGCATGTACTCCATCGTGACTGAGGTGACGAAACAAAGGTAGGTATCCTGCATATGTGCTACGAACGACAGACTGATTCACCGAGCATAGATTGTTGGAACGACGTGTCGCTGCCCTGCTCAAAGTAGGCCAACTGACTAGCAAGGCAAGAAGCACCAAAAGTTTCTGGCACAGCTTGGCCGATGCCGTCAGGCCTTTCGAATACGACTTTCCGGCCGCCGTTTTATATTCACAGTGCGAATTACACGATATGGCGGAAAACGATATCTCACCGAGAGGAGCACTTAGTAAATGTACGCTCGAATGGGCCATTGGCTACAAGCCTAACCACCCGGCCATACCTCCGCAATTGGATCTCAGCAGCGACGACGGCTTAGCCTGCGCCATGCGAGATGCGGCAAGCGACGGGACCGCACTTATGTATCAGGAAAAGGAGGGTATATTGCCGCAGTCGCTATACCATGATCTCGAGAAGCGAGGCTTTGGAGATCCCCTGAAACATTTCATTGTTGTTCCGATCAGGACCTACGACGAAACTATAGTAGGGTACCTTCTACTCGGCCTGAATACGCGGCGACCGTTTGACGACGAGTACAAGGACTGGATCAAGGTGTTTTCCAACTTGCTCGGTGCCTCTGCGGCCTCAGTAGCGCTTCACGAGGAAGAGATCAGGAAACGCGAACTCCAGGAAGAACAAGCTGCGAGGGATAGAGCAGCTCTTAATGCAGAAGTTGCGAATCTCACACTGGAAGCCAGTCACGTAGCTGAAAAGCTCCGCAACTTTCACGATATCGCGGACGAAGTTGGCCTGGGGTACTTTGAGATCGATGTCAATGGCATATTGCTTCATGCTAACGTAAGGACATTTCGTTCAGGAAACTGAATGCAACTAATATCAATTCAGGGAACGTACTTTGCTCAGACTGGCCACCGGAGAGACTTTCTCGAGGTCCCGGTATCGGCTTACAAGGAGTGCGTCTTTGAGGAGGACCTAGCCATGGTGGATAGCCAATGGAAAATGCTTGTATCCGGCGAACCGGCGACATTTGAGATACGATGGAAGCGACCAGATCAGAACCATCAGAGCGGAGAAGCTGCCGACGACGTTCTCTGGACATTGTCAGCATGTATGCCTATCAAAGGCGCAAACGGGCTAGTCACAGGCATATTTGGATGCAACACCGACATCAGTGCTCAGAAAGAAGCGACTAAATCCGTACTATTGCGATCGGAAGCAGAGCGACGTCTAGCTTCCTTTACGGAGCTCGTACCAGTGGGTTTATATCATCTCAACCCAGACTTGACGATGAGATATGTCAACGACCAGTGGTTCCGCATTACCGACCATCCCAAAGTGCCCATCGATCAAGTAGAATGGCGAACTATTATCGATGACGATTTGATAGAGCGATGTGTTCATGAAGTCGAGGTCGCCAGACGCATAAGAGGACCACATACCTTCACAATAAACCTCAAGAAGAGGTGGATGGGTCCTGACGGTATTGAAACACCCACTTGGATTCTTGTCAGCGAGACGGCGTATCCCGATGAGACTGTGACGGGAACAATGACTGATGTCAGTCACATGGTATGGCTTGAAGCTATTCAGAAGAACAGAGTCGGAGAAGCGCTCGAGGCGAAAAGGCAGCAGGAGAACTTCATTGATATGACGTCTCACGAGATGCGGAATCCATTGAGCGCGATGGTACAATGCGCGGACTCCATATACTCATCCCTGAACGAGATGAGTGGACTCGCGAGCGGAGAGGCCTTGGCGTTACCTGTCATTCAGACACAACTAAAAGGCTTGATCAGCACCAGTATGGACGCAGTGGATACGATACAAGCGTGCGCTACGCATCAAAAGCGAATTGTGGACGACATCCTTACTCTGTCAAAACTGGACTCAAAGCTGCTGGTCATCAGTCCCATAGTGTTACAACCCTCGGTTCTTCTACAAGACGCCTACAAGATGTTCAAGGACGAGGCGAACAAAGCTCGCGTGAACCTGGAAGTAAGATGCGACTCGTCCATCACGGATTTGAACATTGATTGGGCGATACTGGACCCCAGCCGAGTTTTACAGGTCCTCATTAACTTGCTCACCAACGCCATCAAGTTTACCCAAAGCCAAGAGATCCGCAAGGTCGAAGTAATCATGAGCGCATCACGCGAGGCAGAACAGATGCCCGATGTCGAGTATGTGCCTCAGGAAGCCGTCAGAAAAGATTTCCTGACTCAGGCCGAGTGGAACAACGCTGGCGAGCCGTTTTATCTACATTTTACTGTCAAAGATACAGGATGCGGTCTGTCTCCCGAGCATAAAGCCAAACTGTTCCTACGCTTTTCGCAGGCGACCCCAAAGACACATGTTCAGTATGGCGGCTCAGGCTTAGGCCTGTTCATCTCGCGCGAACTCACCGAAATGCAAGGCGGAAGCATCGGCGTATCCTCCGTTCACAATGTTGGATCAACATTCACATTCTACATCAAATCACGGAGGGCAAAAGATCGAGGTGCCCTTTCAACCACAAACGGCCACAAGAGGAAAGATAGCCTGTCGAGTCGGTCCAAGGCTCAGATCGTCCAGGGCGATGTCAAAGCCCCCGATGGAGCACTGCCTATCGCCGTCCCCATGGAAGATCAGGAAGATGAGAAAGTAATCAATGACCACAAATACCACATACTCATCGTAGAGGACAACCTCATAAATCAACGCGTCCTATCCACCCAACTCAAAAAGCTGGGACACACAATTCACGTCGCAAACCACGGTTTTGAGGCTCTCTCCCAGCTATCGCGCACATCGTTCTCTCCGACACCAAGCGAAACACCGCCTCTTCCGCTCTCCGTTGTGCTTATGGACGTTGAGATGCCCGTAATGGACGGCTTGACCTGCACTAGGCGAATACGGGAGATGGAGAAGAATGGCGAGTTGAGTGGGCATGTGCCGATTATCGCGGTCAGTGCGAACGCGAGAAGAGAACAGATTGATATGGCGAAGGAGGCAGGCGTGGATGAGGCGATCTGTAAACCTTTCCGCATCCCGGAGTTGGTGGCGTTGATCCGGGGACTGGGGGTTTGAGGGGAATGAAATGGGCGGCGATGCGGCGTAGATCCCGAGGTTTGCTGCGTTCAGACTATTATATTGTAGCAAGTACGTAGTATGCAAGGCAATGTATACTTCTACTCAAGACATTGCTGTTGAATGCGACACAAACTCTAGTCACGCCTAGTAGTGTCAGTCGAGGGGTCACGCAATGCCAGCGTATGTCTAGATCAGGTCTGCCTACAGTACAAGCTTTCACGCCGCCGATGCCATGGATATAGTTCGCTGATGACGCATTTCAACCACGATCAACGATTGAACCATCCAAAACCTCTATCGAAAAGCCCCCAAATTGCTTCCAGAACATGTGCATCTAGCGGATCTTAGTTTTGTGCAAACTTCCGCCGTATAGTGAGCCGGGTGGTCTCCCCCACACCTAGTGCGACTACCCTCAGACGCGTCCGAGCACGCGTCGTCCAGTCAACTAGTGGAGATCACTCGCGTAGTAACGCCATCGAGATCGCAAACCCGTACAAAGTATGTGTGGGATAAGGGAGCAAGTCAGGGGAAGGTGAGCATCGCATAGACGGAACAGCTTCAGACGCGTCCAACACGGTCTCACGACGCGTTCTCGGGCCAAAACATGTCCAACTCGGCGTGTGACGAGTCGAGTGGAGCCAACCAGCCATCAGCGTCAGATCATTATCAGAGAAAATCTAATCTGATCCGAGGCCGGAACGAGCACGGCCAGATGGCAGCCAATGCAAGCGTCGAGACGGGCCAATCTGGGTTTCAAATGTATTTCCAAGCCTTTGTTCAGCCGCCAAATGCAGGACTAACTGGTCGCGGAAACGGCCCTTGCATGTTGTGGTGGGGAGACTCGACTCATAGCGCGTTGCGACGCGTCTGGCACAGACGGTTTTTACGTGAAAGCTCGTGGCTGGGCGACGCGCTGGGAGACGTTGACGATGATTGTCGACGACCAACAGACGAAAAGAACGCAATATGGGTGTCGTTGGAATGCGCGCACTCGATTATGTAGTTCAAGCAGATTTATAGTGTAGTTCGATGTTCATAGGGCACAAAAGTCATGGTGATCGAAGCCGCACATGGATGAGATCATAGCGTCTTTTCGCGAGGAAGGCGCGTTAGTGGCTGGCCAAAGCCGATCGCCCAGTCACGTGCTAGCGTCTCGACGCGGATTTATAGTGAAGTCGCGTCTGCTCTTCGTCTCTCTCTACACCACAACCATCATCAGCCCACATCAGCGATACCACTTGTAATCCTGACTGCACATTCGCCTTTCTTCATACAATCCAGAGCTTCACACATATTTTCTCTTCACAATGTCTGCTCTTGAGTCTACGCCTTCCAAGCAGGTACGTCGCGATACTTCCGGTACTTGTACCCAGCAAGACGCGTCCATTCTAACGCGTCAAAAGGTCGCATCCGCGATCGACTCGCTCAAGATGAACGACTCGCCCGCAAAGAAGCTTGACTTCTCCCCAGCACAGAAAGAGAACACCTTCAAGCCCATCGTCGGCATCCCAGATGACTTCGAGGATGACCTTGAGGAGGTCAAGCCTACTGTCGCGCCCACGATCAAGGAGGAGGAGGCCGAAGAGCCCCTCCTCCAAGAGAACCCTGGACGCTTTGTCCTGTTCCCCATCAAGTACCACGATGTAAGTTTCACTCCGATCTAACGCGTTTTACGCGTGACTAGACGCGTCAAACCCCACTTAAGCAATACCCTTGCTAATGACATGTCTACTACAGGTCTGGCAGATGTACAAGAAGGCCGAGGCTTCTTTCTGGACCGCAGAGGAGATCGATCTCTCCAAGGATCTCCACGACTGGAACTACCGCCTGAACGATGACGAGCGCTTCTTCATCTCCCACGTCCTCGCCTTCTTCGCCGCCTCCGACGGCATCGTCAACGAGAACCTCGTCGAGCGATTCTCGAGCGAAGTACAAATCCCCGAGGCGCGATGCTTCTACGGCTTCCAGATCATGATGGAGAACGTCCACTCCGAGACCTACTCTCTTCTCATCGACACATACATTAGCGAGCCCAAGCAGCGCCGCTACCTCTTCAACGCCATCGACAACAGTAAGTTATACCTACAACGTGCTTTGCAACATCACCTAACGCGTTCCAGTTCCCTGCATCCGCAAGAAGGCTGACTGGGCCATGCGATGGATCTCCGACAAGAACTCTACTTTCGCCAACCGTCTTGTCGCCTTCGCTGCTGTTGAGGGTATCTTCTTCAGCGGCTCCTTCGCATCCATCTTCTGGCTCAAGAAGCGTGGCCTGATGCCCGGTCTTACCTTCTCCAACGAGCTCATCTCCCGCGATGAGGGTATGCACACCGACTTCGCCTGCCTTCTTTTCTCTCTCCTCAAGAACAAGCCCAGCCTCGAGTCTGTCAAGGCCATCATCACCGAGGCCGTGGAGATTGAGCAAGAGTTCCTCAGCGACGCTCTGCCATGTGCTCTGCTCGGCATGAACGCTAAGCTCATGTGCCAATACATCGAGTTCGTTGCTGACCGTCTGCTGTTGGCCCTTGGCAACACCAAGGCCTACCACGCCACCAACCCCTTCGACTTCATGGAGAACATCTCGCTAGCCGGCAAGACCAACTTCTTCGAGAAGCGCGTCGGTGACTACCAGAAGGCTGGTGTCATGGCTAGCACAAAGAAGCACGAGAAGGACGGCTCATCTACGCCCGCTCCTGAGCCCCAAGGCCAGTCCGGAGACTTCTGCTTCGACGAGGACTTCTAGACGCCTCGACTTCTTCTCTTGTTATTTATTTGCGATTTAGTTACTGTACAACACTTCGGACGCTTGGGTTTGGCACGGATGCCGGGCATCTTCGTTCACATACCCCCTTTGCATTTGTTGAAGTAACCACTCTTCGCACTTTGGAGTCATGGCGTTGCTAGCTAGCTGGGATGGGCCTCTTGGATGAGTGATGCGGTAGGATAGCTATAGTACGCGGCAGCGATGGGATCAACGACTCTATCATTTTGAATAATCACGAATACAAACATTTACATATATACATGTCTCCACTACCACATCTCCATTGACGCGTGAAGGTCTTCATAATGTTACTCGTGCATGACGCGTGCAGCTTCGGTCCGACACGCCACGCGACAGCATGCGCTTGAACGAACCAAGCTTTGCCGATACCTGCCCATATCTCCTACCACGTGGATTACTCGCAGTAGCCTTCATGTGCGCGACTTCCTCTGCAGATGCTACGCGCCGCCCAGGCGCGCAACCTTGCCCTTGGAAGGATGCGCTCAGGTACCGCCTGCTATGACGTCAGCCATGCGTGAGGCGTCCCGCGGCTGCCATCCTGTGGAGTTGCCACAAGCGAGCTGGATACTTGCAGGCGGTCCAGCGCCATCTTCAGGTCTGCAGTTTGCGACACCTTGACTATTTGCTTTTAACCAATCGCGCACTATGGGGATATTGGTAATCCTGTCCCTGCATTTGCGTACAGAATTGGTGCACCAGACAACGACAGGCTAGCTCGTAAACATCCGCGACCCTCCGCGACAAAATCCGACTTTATCGTTGTTCTAGTGCAGCGTGCATATTCCATGATTACCACTTGAATCGAGTCGCAGCACGCAAATCCATGTGTTCAGCGAAGGGTGTCAAGTACCATTGAGGTGACGCCGGGGTAGATCCATACCGCTTCGTGACAAGTCAACATGGCAGACACCGTACCCCAGATCAAGGTGACGGACCCACCTGCCGTTGGCAAAGGCTCCTACTTCCAGAACCAGGAGAACGCGTCTTCAATCACAGTAGACGGTACGTCGCACACCAGCACCCATTGTTGCAAGTCACATCGCAACTTGACAGATGCTTACTCCAGGATCCGCAGGCCCATTGTCCAACAAGAAACTCTCCGCCAAACTTCGAAGCCCCACCACACCCTCTGCGCAACCGGCAGGCGATACACACAATGGATACATTGGCGATGGAGAGAGATTGCCCGAAACACTCATGGACCCGCTCTCGCAAGTATGTACATATAAGGTTCGAGATGCGGAGACGGACGCTAATTGCGCATTATCGTATAGCAAATCCTACAGAGAACGAATACGTCGCCCGCCGTACAGAAACTACGATCCCAGAACACCGAGCCGATCCAATCGCCAACGTCACCGAACGAAGCGAACGCAGACAAGAAATTGAGCGGAGAGACGGCCCGCGACACAAGCGGGGGCAAGGCAGACAAGAAGTAAGTGCACATGTTCGTTCACGAGAGCGCATGGAGTGTCATATGGCTACATGCCAAGGGTTAGCGCGTATTTCGTACTGAGGTTCAGGACCCGCGTATCGAGGCTGAGCTCGCGCTTCGCTCTCTTGTTGGCCTGATCGCCATGGCCGACGCTAGCCCCAGGTGTGACCAGTAAGGCTGACTATGTATGTAGGAAAGTGTCATTCCTTAGTCGCTTCATCGGAGGCAACAAAAAGAAGAGTACCCTCGATGGCGCAAGCGACAATGGCTCTGAGGCAGACGACCGACGACCAGAGGGTATGGATGCCCAGCTCTATGTCGACAATGTCAGCTTCAGTCCGAAGATACCACATCCTCCGGCGTACATCAAAGTGAGGACAAAGTTCAAGAAGGAGAAAGAGTTTGACCGTGTCTTCCTGGCGCAGGAGTTACGCTCTGGATCGGATAAGAAGAGTCCCCCCGCTGCTGGATCAAACCCTGCGCCTCAGTCTGGGTCGGCCGCTACGCAGAATCCTATCTGGGCGGTTGAGTTCAGCAAAGATGGGAGGTATCTTGCTGTTGGTGGTCAGGACAGAGTCATCCGGGTGTGGGCCGTGATTGACAGCCCAGAAGGACGCCGCGCACACGAGAATACCGAGAGCGATCCGCATGCCCAACTCAGCGCACCAGTCTTCCAGCAGAAGCCCGTTCGCGAATACCAAGGACATACGTCGACGATCCTGGACTTGAGCTGGAGCAAGGTATGTCGGATTTATGTGAGGCATTGATGCATTAGCTGACACCTATCAGAACAACTTCCTGCTATCCTCTTCCATGGACAAAACCGTTCGCCTATGGCACGTTAGCCGAGACGAGAATCTATGCACGTTCAAGCATTCCGACTTTGTTCCTTCCATTCAGTTCCATCCTACGGACGATCGGTTCTTCCTGGCTGGATCGCTTGACGCCAAGTTGCGACTATGGAGCATCCCCGACAAGAGCGTGGCGTTTTCGATCACTGTTCCAGACATGATCACATCAGTAGCGTTTACACCGGACGGGAAGACTTGTATAGCTGGTACCCTCGGTGGACTCTGCATGTTTTACGATACCGAAGGATTGAAGTGGCAGGCGCAACTTCACGTAAAGTCGACTCGTGGTCAGAATGCGAAGGGCAGTAAAATTACTGGAATCCAAGCAACATATTGGCCTCCAGGAAGCGAAAGTGGCGAGATGAAGTTACTGGTGTCGAGCAATGATTCGAGGCTGCGCATCTACAACATGAAGGACAAGACCCTAGAAATGAAGTTTCGTGGTCACGAAAACAACTGCAGTCAGATTCGAGCCACGTTTGCGGATAGCAGTGGACATATCATCTGTGGAAGCGAGGATCGGAAAACGTACATTTGGTCGACGACATCTACGGCAGAGGGCGAGAAGAGGAATCATCGTCCGGTGGAAATGTTCGAAGCTCATAATTCTATCACGACGTGTACTGTCATGGCACCCATCCAGACACGGCAGTTGCTCAGCGCATCAGAGGATCCCATCTTCGACGTCTGCAACCCACCGCCGGTTACGCTAGTGTCAAAAGCCGAATCTGTCGTTTCATCGCGGGCGCCGACAGAGGCAGGTGCGGCCCTTCCAACACCCGCACCCACAGATACCAACTTTAAGAAAGCTGCGGAAAGCCCAGCATACGTTGCTCGCTCGGCACATCGAGGCGGCAACATCATCGTTACGGCAGACTATACCGGAGCGCTGAAAGTTTTCAGACAAGATTGTGCCCACCAAAAGCGCATACGGCTGAGCGAGCAGTGGGACACAGCATCCATGAAGAGAATGTCGGGTATCGGACGACCCAGCAGCATCATATCGCGGACTAGTAGATCACGGCGGGACAGCGTGTCTACACAACCACCAAACGACCGGATCATGACATGGCGACAGAGCATATCGCACGCCAGCTTCGACTCAACGAATTCCCTCCCTCGCCGTAGCGCTTCACCTCGAAAATCTCTAGCTGCCCTAAGCTTCCACTCGACACCCCACGAATCCCCCGTCCTACATCCCACGAAAACGAACGACACCTTCGACACAAAGCCTACAGGAACACCCAAGACATCCATATCCATGGATCGTACCACCACATCGTTACGCAGTGCATCACAATCTGAAGCCTCGTCGCCGATCAAAGAGCCGTACACTGTTACTGCTGAGCCGGAGGACGAAGAGAAGTCACAAGGGCAAAGAGCTAGTTCTACCAACCCTCTTGCTTTGTACAACGGCCAGAGCTGGCTCTTTTGGACAAATCGCGATAAAAGTGAGCTGACAGCTGGCAACAAGAAGGAAGCGGAAAGACCGGATTTGTTGGGTCGCATGAGTACGCTTAGTCAGATTAGTAGGCTGACGGATGAGAGGAGTGAGGGGGAGGGTGATGGCAAGAAGTAATGCGATGTAAGCGTTCCTGGGTATATGGGGGTTGGAGTTTTGCAGATTACAGGTCTTTCGTGCCTACTCGCGCACAGGGTTGGCTTGGAAGTGTATCGCAGCACAATGAATTATGCAGATGAGAAACGATATCCAGTCACTTTGCAAACTTGCACGAAAAGGTTCGCATCTTGCAACTCGTCAAGTGTCAACGCCAAATCCTTGTTTCCATCGTACGTATACCACGTCAGCAGATACAAGACACAAAGGTGGCAATGTTTGTGTTTTCTAATTTTTCATATTGTTTTCTGGTATTTTCTATTTTCTGATGTTTTTGTGTGGTTCAAACATGTCACTCAAAGTCGGCCATGCTCCATCGAACCAAATCAACGACCAAAAGCTCAAACACCATGATGGCTGATCATGTCCGTGTCCAGATCTGCTGTTATCGTCCGCGCTACCTTACAAATTGCAGGATCGGACAAGCAGACTCTACACCTCCGACGTCATTTCCACTGACATGATAAGTCATGTCGAGCGAGCGGGGAATCTACTGGATAGTGGGGATAGCAGGGATAGCAGAGAAGGCCGACGCGAAATCCGGAACATCAGTGATGAACTCTGTGCCAGTGGGCCTAACAAGCTGGCGACGATGACTGAAGAGGCGACGCCTATCGAAAGTGGCCGTCTCGTACTCGGGGTCCCAGTCTGAGAAGGTCTCCGGGGCGATGATGGGCGTGGTGAAAGAAGAAGCAGTGGCGGTGGGAGTAGTGTACGTGGTAGTCTCCATGACGGGGTCCCAGTCGCTGAATGTCTCGGGAGCGATGATGGGGTAGTCGAAGGAGGAGGAAGACGGCGTTGCAAGCACGTTCTTGGCACGAGTCTTGGTCTCCAGCGTGCTGGATGCGACTGAGGTAGGTTTGTCGCTGGGCAGGCAGGCAGCGAAGTCGTCGACGATGTGGCGAATACTGAAACTGGGTTAGTACGTGTCGAGAGGGAGGTAGTGAGCAGCTTACCCGTAAGAATCAGTCTCGGAGATGTCAATCTCATCGTTACCACGTAGCTGACCGACGTTGGTAGCGAATCTGCATTTGAGTCAACGGAAGGTCACAGTAGATACAGTTCGTGGGTGAACTTACTCGATAGGCCAGTACTTGGAGAACATGGCGCAGTGCTGGACGACGGGGACGTTGTTGCGACGCTGCATGTACGTGTTGACAAAGTGGCACTGGCGGCCCGAAGCATCATTGGTCTCCTCGCAAGCGGTGATGCACCTCTGAGCATCGAATTTGCCGTCTTGCCAGTACCTCATGCCCATGTAGGTGTCCTCACCGTTGCAGTCAAGAGGGGCTTCGATGGCAGCACCGAGTGCGTACGCCTCAAGGGCATAGCCGGCAGGGACATCGGGTGTGACAACGTCCTTGACGTAGGCATTGGCGCCGGCCATGACGACATGAAAGTCCTCACGCGTCTGGCCCTCGTTGATGGCGATGTTGGGGAGGATGGTGCCTGACCACAAGTCGCACTCTGTGAAGGTGGACAGGAAGTCAGTTGATGTCTCACATACTCTTCGAAGGAAGACACGTACTGATATAAGTCGTAGACTCAGGGTTGGGGCAATGGATGCCGTGAGGAGCATGGGCGGGCTGGCGCTCGAAGAAGATGGTGAAAGCATTGCACTTGGCGTCATTGTCGCACTCGGCAGCACCTGAAAGTAATTAGTAAACTTGTTGAAGCCATGATGCACTTGTTGGTGTGATGCTCTCCAGTGCGGAGTCGTACTTACACAGGTCGACATCGTACGAGTCCATAGTCATGTAGTGGACGAACTGTGATGGTTCATCGTACGTGGTGAGGAGGTTGGAGTAAGACTGGACGTAGCCAGGGGGAGTGACGGCCGATGATGCAGCATCGGAGAAGGGAGTGTAGGCCTGGAAAGCCTCGGGGGTGTCCGGGAAGACTTTGGGGCCAGAGCCCGAGAAGAGAGGCTCGCAAACGGACTTGTTGCCGAAGTTTGCGAAGACGGTTGCCATCACCATAGTAAGAAGTCCGAAAAACTGGACTAGAGAGAACATCTTGTCTTTGATGTTCAGTTTGTTGGTAATAGATGGAGAGAGAAGAGATGAAGAACAATAGAGGAAAGAGGAGAAAGCAGTATCTATATGAATTCAGCAAGAGCTGTGCGGTGACGCTAAGACTTAGAATGTGGTTGAGGACGAAGGCAAGTATCCTCTATTGCCCTTGTTGAGCTGGGTCGTGCCCACTTCATCCATATGATGCAATCGCGAGGCCTCCTTCTCGAGAACAAATTGGCGGAGCGAAGTGCCCACCTTGTGATGAACGCGCGTTCTGTTGAACCTGAACTACCTCTCAGAAACGGGGGCTGAGAGGTAAATCAACATAAGACGGCCCAGAAGCGGCTTTGTTCTCCATATCGTGAACTGGGTTCCAGATTCTGACTATGAAGGAAGAAGATCGTGTCTTCTTTAGGCACATTGCTGTGGATATTCGCGCAATCTTTTCTTCAACAACTGAACCTTCAAACGCGTATCGAGCTCTGCGTGATCCGATTGACGAGAGTCAAAGTCATTGAGATACTGCAGATCTGTTACAATTATGTAAGAGTTCCTACTCTACTGAGCCGAGACCTAGGAATGTAATGGTACGAGTGGATTGTCAGTAGCACGGCCACGCTTGGGGTGTGATCTGAGCAATGGAAAGGAGCACATGCGCAACACATTCACCGACGCCTGACCAGGGCCTGAAGATCGTGGTGCATGCAGAAAGCAAGGAGGGAGCAGCTCGACGAGCGAAGGGCATTAGCTCCACTAGCTCCAGACCCGCCCAAAAACGTCGTAGTCTCAACCAACCAGCGACGACCAGACCAACCAACATAGTACTCGCGAATAGCAGCAACGACTTGAGCAAGACCCTCTCGGATTTTTGGTCACGTCGCCTCCTTCTGTTACGAAGGTTTCCACACCCATAACCAGAAAACTAGAGATACGCGCAATCCCGCGGTCATGGGCCGCACCGAAAAATCCCAGGGTCTTGCGCCACCCGCCGTGCGCAAAGATATCCGAGCCAAACAAGCACGGCACGTGGTGAACAAAGTCGTTCCTGCAATATTGGCATCAAGTGCAAGAGCTAGGCGAGGTGCGGACGGGAGTGAGCTTATTCCGAACCCGGGGCCGAACGGCACGGTGGGGCAGGATAGTAAGAGTAGGGTTGGTGCACGTGTTGAGGGTGGTGAAGATACGGACTATGTGAAGAGGAAGGGTCAAGGGAGGCGGAAGGTAAAAGGTGGGAAAGACGATGTTGAAGAGGGGGATGCAAGGAATGGTGATGTGGGGAGAGATGCTGGCAAAGGAAGGGGAAAGGGAAGAGGCAAGAAACGCAATGATTCTCTCGACGAAGGATTATCAAACCTCAACTTGGATAGTGCTGCAACATCAACATCCGATGCATCTAGGAAACTGCGATGCATACGCATGATAACGACGGATGCGCTCACAGCTGCACATATGCTCGCCAACCCCTCATCATACGATGCCAACACGACCTCAATACCAAAGCAGACGTCGAAGAAACAACCAAACCCATGTATCTTGAACATGGCCTCTCCCCTCCGTCCAGGCGGTGGTCTCTTAACAGGCGCCACTTCCGCCGAAGAATCCCTCTGCGCACGCACAACCCTGCTCCCCTCACTCAAAGAAACCTTTTACCGTCTCCCCGAATACGGCGGCATATACACCCACGATGTACTCGTTTTCCGCTCTGCTCTTCCTCTTGGAGATAGCGCCGGTGAGCTACCCCCTACTGAGCGCTGGTACATCGACGTCATCAGTGCGGGGATGTTACGATTTCCTGAACTAGAAGGGGAAGAAGAGGACGAGAAAAGGCTAAGCAAGAAAGATAGGGAGATTGTAGAGAGCAAAATTAGGGGTGTAATGAGGATAGCGGAACAAAAGGGGGTTAAGGCGTTAGTGCTTGGGGCCTGGGGCGTTGGGGCCTACGGCAATCCAGGAAGAGATGTTGCGGAGGCTTTTGCGAAGGTCTTAGGTTGTGTTAGCTCTGCTCCTTCATCCGGAGGCAAGAAGAACAATAAGTCGCCATCGACTGGTGCTGAGACATTTCCGACGATTGAAAAGATCATCTTTGCTATTCCCCAACGCAAAGTCGCCAACGATTTCGCAGGTGCGTTCGGCGGTAAGATCGAAGTCGAAGAAGGCCCTGGGGCTTCTGGCGACGATAATGACGAAGAAGATGACGAGGAAGATAAGGTAGCGGAAGAGTTGAGGAACAAGATCCAAGAGATGGACGGCCAGATAAGTAAGGTTTGGAATCCAGATCTGAAAGCAAGGCTTGGTATAATCTTGGACGGGTTGAAAGCGCAGTTGAGGGAGAGGGAGGGGACGCCTCGGACGGGTAGTGTGGATGATGAGGAGGAAGATGAGGACGGAGATGAGGACGATAATGAGAATGAAGGATACACCGAGGACAGCGACGAGACCGATGCGGATGAGGATGATCAAGATCTCACTACGCACAACCAAAGGATACCTGGGAAGAAAAGAGATACAATAGATGACAGCGATGACGATGACGAAGATTAGATGCGCCCGTACGGAGCGGAGTTCTCATGACTGGAGACAAGTTTCAGGATGTTCCTAGTAAGAATACATTGGTGGGTATCTCAAAACGTCTATATGCTCGAACTTTTTTATGTATATAGCAGATTTCAATGCATCAAGGCTCAAGCAGTTGCATTGATAACGCTCGGTTCGTCCAATACAGGTACTGACTTTGTATTTTTAGTGCCGTTTGTGGGTGTCTCCTTGTTGGGCTCATCGTCCTCCAACCCCAGCTTCTTGAGATCCACGGCCAAAGGATCAGACTCGGCTGTGCTTTCTGTAGGGCCCTCGTATCCAGGTGGTGGCAACGCCCATTCAGGCAAGCCAGTCTCATAATCCCACTTGCCTTCCTCACACCTGTATCTGCGCGCGTGCAGGTAGATACCCAACTCGTGCACACCCGGGTCGCTATACAGGTCTGTATCGCACACTTTGCATTTCTCCCCAGTCATTCGCTCCGCTTTCCTCTTGTTGTAGGCATCGACCATTTCGTCGTGGTATGCGACCGCGTCGGCGACTTCCTCCTTGCCCATGCGTGAGAGCCGGGACATGATGTCTTCGTCGTCTTCGTCTTCTGATTGTCCGCGGCCGAGGGCGGGGCCGAACACGCGCTGGTTGGCATATATAGGGTCGTTCGATATGGGATGGCCGAGGAACTGGAGGTGGACGCGCAGCTGGTGGGTGCGGCCTGTTACTGGCATGCAGCGCACAATGGAGTAACCGCGGAGTTTCTTCCACGGCTGACCGTTGGGGCCTGTCTCTCCATCCTGCTTCTCGCCATCATTTCCGTCGTCTTTGGGTGGGTAGTATGCCAAGCGCTTGAAGACCGTCTTCGCTTCCTTGCCGTTTGCGCGCACGCGGTTCAAACCGAGCTTCGGGCTGATTTGCAGGATAGGCTTCTCGCAGAGGATCTCTCCTTCTGGGAATTCGCCCACCACTCGCGTGATGTACTCCTTCTTGACCGTCCTCCCTCTGATTTGTGCACTCAGCTCCTCTGCCGCCTGCTTGTGCTTGCCAATGAACATGATGCCGCTGGTGAGCCTGTCCAGCCGGTTACACGGCAACGGGTTCCAGGTATAGCCACGGTCGGCCCTCATGATCTCGATGATAGAGTTGAAGTTGTAGCGGCCGGCGGGGTGTACGGGCATGCCGGCGGGCTTATTGATGACGATCATGTTGTCGTCTTCGTGGACAATGCCGATGGGCTGGGCGGTGCACGGAGGCTCGTGGCGGTGGAGGGTGTGGGATATGACATCGCCGTTCTTGACTATCGTCTTCGTGCTCGGCACTGGCTGGCCATTGATAACTACGCGACCCTCTTCTATGGCCTGCTTGTAGTACTCGGCTGGGCGGTCGCGGAACTCGCTAGCGAAGATGTCGAGAATTTCTCTGCCCCGCCATCTCTCCTTGCAGAAGGTGTTGTATGTGAAGTGGTAGGGCGTGACCTTGCGCAGGCCATCTTCGAGGTAGTATGGGCGCGGCCAGGGATCGCAGGGCGTGATTGCGACGGCGGGGGGCTCCTTCCAGGGAAATTTGTCGTCGGGCAGGGGCGGGTATTTGTCGCGCGGGGGCGAGGGCACTAGGGCCATGGAGGGAGAGCCTGTGCGAGTCTTGGGCACAGACAGGCGGCCCTTGGAGGCGAGATATGCGAGGATGCGCGGAGAGGGCGCCAGAATCGCGGGGGAGAGGGGTTGAGGTGCGTGTGGGAGAAATCCATGCTGCGCAAGCCGAGGCTGATGGGTGACGCAGCCAACTAGCCGGCCATCTTTATGTCCGAGACGCGTCTGCCTCCAACACCAACCACAAGCAGAGACAACATGGCACAGCAGGCATTGAAGTCGCGTACACGGGGCGACTACAAGTTTCAACTCGAATACAGGACAAGATGGTGCGTTTTCTCGCGCGAGGCCCTTGTCGGTACTGACAGTAGGAAGGAGCGACAATGACATGTACCACCACATGAACAACAGCGTCTATTACTATCTGTATGTCTCTTCACTCCTACAAGCGACGCTTACTAATTATGAGCAGGTTTGACTCCGTAGTCAATACATACCTCATCCAGCACTGCTCACTGCACCCGCCTACCTCTCCACAGATCGGCCTCGTCGTACATTCGCACTGTGATTACCTCGCCCCTGTCGAGTTCCCCTCCGTCGTAGACCTAGCGTTACGAGTCAACAAGCTTGGGAAGAGCTCCGTCACGTACGAGATCGGCGTCTTCGAAAGGGGTCAAGACGATGTCAAGGCCGTCGGCGAGTTCATCCACGTTTTCGTCGACCGCGACAGTCGCCGGCCTGGAAAGGATGGCATGAGTGACCAGCTCAAGACTGGTCTAGAAAAGCTGCTGGCGGAGAAATCAAAGCTGTGATATACCTCGGCATCAGAGCTGCTGAGCTATGCATACAACAACACCCACGATCCAGCCATGTTGGCTGTATAGAGACTATCCCTACAGACCTTGGAAGAGAATCGATCACGATTCGCCATCAACCGGAATCACACCAAATATCAGCGAAGAGACACAGGCGGGGTATCGGTTAGCCATACTTCGGCAATGTATACCCGATACTCCAATCCTGCATTGCGTTCAGTTGTCTCCAGCACTAGAGATGGCGTTGCAAGACATAACTCCTCCCACCAAAGTCCAACAGTTCTTTTCGCATCGTATTGTCTTCACTTTCATCCTACAGCTCAAATTCTCAGCTTCGACACCTCAAAGACACAACACCATGTCCACATCCGCAATCCAAGGCCCCGGCATCCTCTTCGTCCGCTCTCGCATCTCCCCCTCCGTCCACGACATACTCTCCGAGCCCACCTTTCTCACCTGGTACGACAACGAGCACATTCCCGAAGTAGTCTCTACATCCGGCGTCGACTCTGCTTTCCGCTTCATTGATATCCACAAGTCCTCACCTATTGGCAACGAGCAAAATACGAAGCCGTTCCTAGCATGTTACCCCATGGAAGATTTGGCTTTTACGCTAGGTGACGAGTTCAAGAAAATAGGGTTCAAGAGTAGTGCGCTACCCGGTAGTGGTGTGATTTATGATTTGGCGGATATGGATGTTAGTTACCTGGGTATCGTGGGTAAGACACCGAAGAGAGAGGAGGGCGAAGGAGGTCGGCCGAAGTATGTGATCTCATCGGGTATCCGACCTGAGAAGCAGCCCGCAGAAGAACAAGTCACTGCGTTCTTCCAAAAGGTATGTTTCCCCTGTAAAACACCCAGTGAGCAGTTTCATGTGGGCTCAATACTGATGTCACTGCTCCAGCAAATTTCTATGCTTGAGAAGTCACCGCAGTACATGCGCACACTACGCTTCAAACTCCTCTACGCGAGGACGAATGCGCAGTCTCGTGCTCTGAAGGGCTTGCCGACGACAGATGAACCGCATCCCGAACCGTCGACGTGGATGGCTATGCATGAGTTTGCGGGTGTACCTGACGAAACCTTTGTGAAGGCGCTGAATGATGGTGTGAGCAAGGCTGCTGAAGAGGATGGTTGGGGCGAGACGGAAATCGAGACGCTTGTTTGGAAACTAGATCGTGTACATGGAGATGGGAAGTTCTTTGAGTAAGACAATGGTAGATTCGAGTTGTTTACGATAAAGTTGTTCTTGTGCGATGCAAATGATGAATGCGTTAGAGATACAAAGCAGTACGTGAAGCGCTACCAATACCCCGTATTTCCCTTCGAAACCATTTCTTCTTTTTACGGTACAGGATTGATACCACCTAATGTTCATGTCCACGCTCATGATCATGATCATGTCCATCGCCCTCCTTCTCATCCCACGGATGCCCCTCACCAACACCCTCCCAAGGATCACCCTTCCACGTCATCCAAGTCTGATGACCCCTAACATTCGCCTCCAACTCCCCACACCTCCTCTGCTCCCAACTCTCTTTACCCGCTACAACAGCCCAATGTTTCTGCGCCCTTCCCGCCCAGTACTTCGCCCGATCCTCAATTCCAAAGCTACTCCACGTGTACGCTAAGATCTCTTCGTATTGGGGTAGTTCGGTTAGGAGACCTTCCTCTTCCAGATGCTCAATGAGTTTGGGGAGAAGGCCGAGAAGCTGCGGTGAATCTTCCGGATCGGTGGGTAGAACGGATTTCAGGGCTTTGATCTCTGAGAGGCGGTCGTTGGATGCCATTGTTGCGTCGTCGTCTGCGGTGCAAAGAGGGCAGGCGCAGGTGAAACCGAAGTTCGCTTCTATAGACTTCACGCGACGTCGGCGAGCACGTTTTTCGAAGCCATCTACGGAGTGATTAGAGACGTCCTTCCGTTGAATTCTTCGGCGGGTAGTCACTTACAGCTTCGCGTAATCTCTTCTCCGGGCTTGATGTCTCTGAGAGCGAAGACTTCAAATGAGAGGGTGTAGTCGTCGAAACGCCATAGAGTGTTTGGTCGACAAGCGTGGTTGATACGCTATATTGAAGTTAGCATGTATTCAATTGAAAGTCTGTCGGTCATAACTTACTGCAGCCTCGGGAATAACTGCCAAAAGCTGGGGCAGCTCATCAACCCATGGCCATTTCACAGCAACGCCGTTCGTCGTGACAATGTCCTCGACAGTGCCATCCACATTGACGTCCAATTTCTTGACCATCTCTCTAGTTTTTGTCGGCAACTGATCGACTGCCTGCTTCAAAACGAGCTGTGGCCTCGGCATATCCGGTATTTCCAGTATCTGTTTAGCGACGAACAGCACAGGAGTCTGCACAATCAAGCTCTCGCCTGGAAAGATTCCGGCGATATCTTTCTTTGCAAACAACCCTTTGCCCTTCTCTCCCGCGTATTTTACCTCCCACATACCCATCTCTTCTCCCACTTGGCCTTCCATGCCCCCAATGCTCACCCCAAATGTCTCCATCGTCACACTAGCCGCGACTTCGGGACTTACAACAAAGCTGATTCCGCGACCGTTGTTGTAGTCAACATTAGTGTACGCGCAGAATGTTTGATGAGCACCTGATCTCGCGTTCTCGTTCGCTTCACCCGGTAGCATGACGTCTACGCATGTAGGGTGATGCGTCCATGGAAAGGTATCGGAAGTGTAGCCATCCTGAGCCACTGGGCAAACTGTTGCAGGCTTGTTGATAAGGCCATCCTGGATAACGGGACTGCGTGCAGTGTAGAAAAGTTCCGCTCTGGCAGCCGATGCGCATAGAAGTGCTGTGGAGACAGCGAAATAACTGGGTAGATGCCGTCGCCGCGGCCATGTTGCTGTGACCATCTTCCAAGCTCTTTACTCTCTTAACTATCTTTCCTGAATGACGCCGAAAAGAAAAGAAAGATCAAAGAAGCCAGACGTCAACATCTTCTACGTCGGAAGAATTAATCGCGCGAGATAGGAAGCCACGTTTCACGAGTAATCACGAGTAATGATCTCCGAAACCCCTGTTGCTGAAACGTGCTGGCTGCTTGGCAGTTGCGTTGCGCCTGCATCTAGATTGTCTTGGGAATGCATGAGGCCAGTGAGGTTTGGGGCTGTTACCGTCGTTTGATGAGATAGATGATCCGGCAGAGTGGATGATGTGGGGAGGGCTAGCTTCAGCGCCGGGAGAGTCGGTTGAATGGCGCACGTGAGCTGTGAGAACATCGCGCCTTCCCACTCTACCTAACCGACATCCTCAATCGACGGACCACGACTCTATCGTATGGCATTCGTGGTGTTTTGATACCCGCTTCTCAGCTAATGCGATACTTGTGTAATGCGGGTCGCGCTCCAACAGTGTGGTCCTGGCTTGGGCCGGCCAACCGAATGCCAGAGACGATGCCACGGAGGATCTGTCATACCGAGTAATGTGTCGGACTGCCATCGAGCACATGGCAATTTTTAGCTTCAGAAAACGCCTTTTGACATACGTAGCAAACACGTTCTTGTATGAGAAACAAGACGTAGTCCTCGTTCCTGGACACAACATCTGACATACTTGGACGTGCGGCAAGCATGGAAGATTGCTAGCATCACCTAAGTCAAGTAGCAAACCGTGTTCGATATAAGAACGCAGCCAAGCCGCCACTCTCCATAAACCAGCTCACTGTACCGAAATGACGATGAGCGAGATTATGACCAACCCTACAGCAAACGAAGAGCTCCGTGCTCGCCTTACTGAGCTCATGAAAATCGAAACAGACATGTCGGCTCTAGAAAAGAAACAGCTAATTAGTAAGTCGCTCCGCTGACTCCCATATCCCTTATTTGTTGCTCTTACCACAAGGTCTGGGCCATTTGTTGAGCTTCAGCAGCGAACCTATGTTTCATCGTCGGCGCTCACCAGTACCCGACGTTCGACCCACAGACCGTGTATCTAGTGTTAGGGCAGCATGTCGACCGGCCTGGGTTCTCGATGTATTACATTGATGGCCACAACAAGATCGGAGGCAAAAGAACCTTATCGAGAGAAGATGCACTGGATGGGCTACGAACTGAAGTCGAAAAACAGGTTTTGAGTATATGCCGAAGACCTTGAAGTCTAGCATGATACGTTTCTCGGGACCAAGTATCAAGTTTTATCTCTGCTCGTATAGCATCAGCTGTTGATGTGTAACTCCCAATCGTGTCTTCCTCTGCCAGCTCTAGACAGTTTTCATCCAGCTCGGTTCCTCCTGCTCAAAAGACTTGAACCCTGGAGCAGGAATCTTATCAAACAGTCCACCCTTCAACGCAATCTTATCGCCAGCCAGTACAGACGTGATTGGGCTTTCTCTAATTAGCTCGAATACTCCCCAATGCTCCATGGGCCATCAACTCACCACCCGCAGTTGCTGCAGAATTGACGAGTAATCGGGTTTCCGCTCTTCGTGTCGTTGTCTCGGTAGTCTTTGAGATACTTGTTCGGATCGTTGATTGTGACTTGGGGACTGTCGAGGATATATACGATTGATCCGATGCTTCCACCTGCGCGGCGGCAGTTGGCGCTTCCCTAGTCAGTATGATGCCGATAGAGGCTACAGTGGTGATACATACCAGTAGCAAATAGCGGACTGCTCAGGCATAGTAGGCATGGAAACTTTGATGCCTCCGCAGTTGCAGCGTCCCTCAGCCATTGTGATTGAATGCGGAACGGGGTTACGTCGGTCACTAGTATAGAGATCTGCTATTCTGCAATGCTGACAACAGAACTGGAGGTAGGAAGACTTTGAATAGAAGATGCGAGGGAAGGTCTTGCAGTAAAAGGGTGCCAATTACACGATTTACGACAGGAGCAGTTTGAGTCTTATGACGTGTGCCCTATAGCGTGGAGTTTCCAAGGTTGTGATCAGGTGGAGAAAACGCAGTAGGCCTCGGCAAACTAGACGGGGCGAGTCGCTGCCCGTAACGCGCATTGTGAATCACTATCGCCGTCCAGAATCGTGTTATTGCTCCATTGAGTCGCTACATTCAAGGTTAGGGGACCCGATGATGACGCCTCGGACGAGGCATGCTTCCAAAGGCGAATGATCTTGACTACCTACCTATCTACGTAGGTACCGGGTACTCAATGGAAGCCTGGTGAAATCCTTGACGCGGGCAGTTAAGGAAACCTTCTGTATTCCGCGACAAGACGGGGTAAATGGCCTCCATCGATTGATGAATCGATCGGCATTTTGATGGTGCTGTTACTGATCCGTCGCACAGGGGCTTCGTGTATAGTGGAGCGTGTAAGCATTACTCATCCTCTCGGCCTCAAACAAACAGTACATCAGCTGATGGAAGGGTTTTCATGGATGACATTGTAGAGAAGATCACTGAGATGGAGTGAGGTTAAAGCATAATATGCGCAAGCCTCAGAGGCATCCGGATCAGGTTAGCGCGCCATTCAGTCCTAACGCGGCGCGATTCCGCGTCTACAAACACGAACAACACGGCGATACAACAGTACAACCACAAAGCGGAGAAGATACTACACACACTTTCGCAAACCTCTGGCACCAGAGTCCTACCCCGAAATGGTAATTGATGACCCTGCCCTCTTAATAATAACCCAATACTAACCCCCACAGACGCGCGACTCAACAGCGACCTACCTGCACATGCACTCGTCGCACCACGCCGACCTCCTCGAGCAATTCACCAACCTCACCTCCTCACAGCTCACTCCGGAAGACATCTACATCCCGCCGCACCTCCAACCCGTAAACCCCGAAGACGAAGACGACGTCGTCCCAGACCAACACGCCGCATTCGGCATCCAGCGAGCGACACAGACAAAGAAGGAGCCGACATGGCGGGATCTAGGTCTTGATGAACTACTAAGGAGAGGCCCTATGGTAGGCGGAAGCGGGAGTGGCAGCGGGACTGCTGTTGCGAGTGGTGGTGGGGTTGTTGGACAGGGAAGGGAGGAGCCGTTGAGGTTGGCTTTGGCCAGGCAGCCCGGTGCGAGGATGGGAGTTAGAGCGGGGAATGGGAGTGGTGAGAGTTCTGGGAGTGGGGGTAGTGGCGCGAGTGGTGCTGCTGGGAATGGATTGCCGCGATGAAGGGAGGCTACACACTGAAGGACAAGCACTGAAAATGGCGGCAAGACACATTCTTCAACTTTGCGAAACAAGTTACAGGCAGTGGGCAGGTGGTATTGGTGTCCTGACTAGAGCTGTGATATCGACATCTGAAGGCCGCTCCGACAGGGAACTTTGGCAACGGCTTCACAGCCTACTGCGATCGCCGATGAAGGCCATACGAAGTGGCACCGTTCATCACGTACCCAACACTACGGATGGCTTTATTGGGATTCACTGCGCGAGAAGGGTGGACATGAAACGAGCGTGGAAGACCAACTTATTCGCGTAGGGTCCAAGATTCGCGTTGTGTCTCTGGCTAAGGCGTGAACAATTCGCAAATGGATAGGACAAACTTCCATTCACAGGATTCAATACAGCATGATGAGATCACGGACATCATATATGGCACATTAACTGACGAAATGTGAACGATTTTCGAGAAATGCTTCACGCCATGTCTAGATGATGGTTTGATAATCAGACTCCTCTCAGCCCACCTGATACATTCGGACGCCCTCCTCTGTCCTTGTAGTATCAACGCTCACTTGCTGTGTACGCAGGCACATCAACCTACGTGCGCGCTCGCAGTACGCTTGCCAGACAAACACCGCCTTGATCACGCACCACACATAGTGCCGCCAACGCATCCGGCTGATACCTCCGTCGGCCTGAGGCATCTTCTGTCGAACGATTCTGTACATCAATGCCTGCGCTAAGGCCTCCCAGTTTGCGCATCGACCGCAGCCGTCACCTACTGTGCCCTCAAGATCCCTGATACGGTCGCATACGAGCCGGTACATCTCAAAAGCATCTGCGTGCTTGGCGAGTGGTGCGTCAGGGCGCCCGAGAGACTTGAGATCGTTGAACCGAGGTTCAGTCGCTACGAGTTGTATTGGATTATGTCGCTTCATATAAGTAGGATCTTTAGGCACCCCTTCCGCCTTTCTCAACGATTGGTAATGGAAGCGACGAGCCACGTTGATCATCATAATGGGCAAATCGTGGATCATGGCTTCTGCATTCCACTGGAACGGCATCGGAGCGGTAGTGGTGAGCAGTTCTCGAGTCTGCAAGTTAATGATGCGGTACGTCTCCTTTGCCAGAGATGTTGGTATATGCAGGGATAGGGAGAGGCCCTGGATGCCGACATCGCGTCGACCGTCGTCTGTGTTTTCTAGTTCATAGAGGAAGGGAATCTCAATCGGCTCGCGACACATGGGGCAAAGACATCTTCGCTTTCTTTTGAACCACACACTCAGACAAGAAAGGCAGAAGACATGTCCACATGGTGTCCGGATTGGTTCGACAGTTTGTTCGAGGAAGGTCTTCCTGTATGCTCCCGGTAGTTGGCTGAGGAAGTCCAGGTGTGTCTCGACGCCTGCACCGATGCTTCCATATTCTCGACCACAGACAAAGCACGTCGGCTCATCCCGTGGTGCTTCCGTGGGTGTAGAGACGGCGAGTACGCGGTCAACAACGTCTTGGTATGTGGCAGATGATGAGTCCATGTTCGGTTGAGGTCTATAGTTGTATAAACGCATTTAGACTACTGGGTAGCCCATTTATCCTCCATGGCTCTGCGTTGCCACCAACGAACAGGAGAATTCCTGGTTGCATTGAATGATCGCAGAAGGAGTCCAGTAGCCACAGCCATTCACCTTCGAGCTGTTTAGCCCAGGCGATGTGTGATGCTATGCATGTAAGCATTCAACCGACACAGCTTTCACTTATTCGTGTATAGCTCGTATAACAGTGGTAACAGTGGGTGTACTTGGTATATAACATGTGAATGATGAGTGGAGACAAATCTGCTGCTCAGTCATCCGTCAGATCAATACACTCAACCCCCACTGGTACCTTATAAGTACTTGTTGGTTGTTTGTTTGGCATGACAGCAAACGAAGAAGTACGTGGCTCGTTTGCGTCCTTGGCAGGGTCGGGAGGCGTCGTTGCGAAGTGTCGAAGCCGAGCAGCGCGTATCTCAGCTGCGGTAGGTGCAGGAGATGGTGTAACTTGATCTTCTGTATTTGGATTCGAAGGTAGCGTTGCAGACACTGGTAATAGATTAGCGCGCGGGGGAGGGCGCGACCAGTCAGGTAGGTCGACTGGTTCCCTTCCTATAAGACCTGCGTGAACACCCCTCATTGGCATGCTTGATATGCGCGATTCATTCTCCACTCGTCGGGGATTTTGAGAAGCTCTGGAGGGCACGGCCGCGCTCAGTGCTTCATCCAGCGACCAAGCAGGTACAGAGGCCCCGTGTACATCTCTGCCGGCTTCTCTCATTGCGAAGATGCTTTCGTATCTGCCACGATGTGAAGACGGTAAAGTGGAAGGCCTTTGTATTGGGGGTATCTTGGCGCCTTGATCTTGCATGCTTAGCCGCAAAGCTAACTGCAGCTCTTCGTCTTCTTCATCTGGGATATCGAATGGCAATGTGTTTGCTACAGGATTTCGGAAAGGATCCGAAACGGGTGAATCGTTCTCCTGATCTGACGGCTCAGGCGAACCAAGATCGATGATATGAGATGTCGTCGGCTGATTCAATGCAGGTTCTTGAGAGCGAGCGTTGGCTGGTAGAGAAAGCCCACCCTCATCTTCAGAGTCCGAGAGTGCAATATAATCGAAGATCTTTTGTGCTGTGGGCGTCATTTTCGTATCTTGAGACTTGGCTTTTGCAGCTGGTCCTCTGGATTTCCTGGGGGATGCACTGTATGTAGCCCGGGCAGCGGATATATCGTCTCTTTTGTTCGTACGTTTTCGCTTAGCTGTGCCTGAGGCTTCGCCGTCTTCCCCAACTTCAGCTATTGGTCGCTTGCGTTTTGGCGTACGCTTTGGTGGTGCAGGGGGCGGTTCCAGTACGTCCGGCGGAAGAACTTTACGCAGCCAGTACTCGGGATATTCGCATTCGACACGATGCTCTGGGTCAAACAGGGTCTCCTTGTCTCCGTTCCAGCACCCTAACCGCTCGCCCTCGAAGTCGGCCCTGCTCAGGGTAGTGACGCCAAAGGGTGAAAAGGTCAGCTTACGTTCGAAGCTGCGTATGGTTAGTTCGTTGTCGGTCTTCTTCGCTTTTTGCTTTGTGAGCCTGATGCCGTGGACCAGTTCTTGTGGTAGAGACGGATCTCTTGCGGTGAGGTTTCGTGTCAGCAGCACAGGCCCAATCCAGTTCATGTATAAACGTCCCCATATGTTGAAGCGCTCGCTGGTAAGTGTAAGCAACTTCAGCTCCTGGATCGGGCGAAGATAGTCAAGGTTGAGGCGCGACTTGCTAAGTAAATCTGTGTCGCTGGTGACTTTCGGTTTGTAGTACTTTTGTAAGGTCTTGAAGTCTGGGAAGGCTGGCGGGATTTCGATAGCGCGCCCGCGAGCACTCCGCTCCAGGAACATGGCCAGCTCCACAGTCCACATGCCGCACTCCATCTGATCTCGACAGGCACAAAGCCGCCGACCGAGTCCTTGCTTGACTGCCTGCAAGGCTAGAGCCGGCCCACACTGTGGTAGACCTTTCACGTCGTAGTCCCCACCTACAAGCATGGCAAAGAGCACAAGTCCTTCTCGGTCTAGGCCATATTTCTCTTTCAGATCGTGTGCTCGAACAACGCTGGCGTATTTCCCATTCTTCTTGGTGTTCTCCTTGGACCTGTCTGTCGTGCCCTTTTCTTTCGCGACACGGTGATCGCGTAGCCAGAGGGTGCAGCCAAACATGATACAGTCAGAATCTTGCGACCAAACAGCGTCAACCATGCCCAGAATCTGCAGACGGGCGCATTCTGCCTCTGCTTCCCCCGGGGCCTCGTGGTATGGGATCCCAAAGTATTGAAGCATCTCCTTGAGCAAGCGCTGCTCTTCGTAGTTTATCCGTTGCCCACCTCGCTTTCCCCGCTTCCAAGGTCGACCGGGGCCATCGAACACGAATATGAGCTGAATGTTTAGGGTGAGGAGGCGGCAGATACGGTAGAACATGGCTTTCTCGATGCCTTGGTAGGCGTACTCGTTGGAGGCTGCTCCTGTCAGCAAGAGCAGACACGACACGTGTACTACTTACTCTCCCGTATAGTGTAAACTTGCTGCACCGTGAGGTTGTTGAAGCGCCAATCAGCCTCGTCGACAGCAATGCGGAGTGACCTGCCATGACGCCGGTGATGCTCTTCGGCGAGTTGCGCGACGGGTACGCTTTCTTCGTGCTTCTTAATAGTGTCCCATAACCTGTCCAGGCGTCAGTACGAGCTTAAATCCCAATTGGTCTGGAGGCCTACGCTGGAAGGCCCATGACGTGGGTGTGGGGAAGATGGGAGGTCGGCTAGCCGACCGTTGCACGCGTCTTAGCGCGATGGGCGAGGATTATGTGGCAGGCTGGGGCAGCCACTGCTAAAGGAGGCGATAAGCAAATCTGCTATGTGGTAAGGCTCAATCAGACATCGTTTGCTGATCCAGATGACAGCAGAAGTCGTGGCGCGGTCGACCGTCGCCCAATCTCACTATCGCTCCTTCCAAAGTTCCATTGCGCGACGCGAGAGCACGTGATTTGCCTTTTCAGTCTAAGCGCCATTTGGGCATCCTGCAAGGCTCGATCCATCTCAGTACTCACTCTTTCACTTCATCTTGTCAAATTGCGCATCATGGTCACAGAAATAGTACATTGTGGCTGGCTTATAGTTCACAGTCCACCTCGAACGCCCCTTCCAAATCATGCCACAGCTCACTCTCCAAAAACACGCTCATGTCGCTAACCCGATCTTGCGCACTTTTGCGTCGCAGCTTCAACGCCTCTCCCAAGATATTCGCCGCCGAAAGGGCCATATCCGATTTTCTACCCAAAAACCACAACGCCTTAATACAAGCATCCGCGCGTTGAAAAGCATCCTCTCGATCCAGGTCTGACGGCAGCAGAGTATCTGACTCAAGCAACAGTACGCCTGCCTTGGCGAACGCGCGAATCAACACTACAGTCCATGGCTCCGTCAGCAGTGCGCCTTCGTTGACTGCGAAATGGAACTCGGACTGTGCGAATGATGCGTCTTCCCGCGGGCATGCACAGCTCGCTAGGTCTGATAGGACCCGGCATTGGTTCTCGCGGAATTTCGCGATGAAGGCACTAATATTCCGTTGATGTGTGGCTTCCTCAAGTCCAAGCTCTGATTCGTCTACCACTTCCATCAAGTCCGCAAGAAGGAGAGTCGCAAGGTGCCAGTGTCCGGTGACGCATACGTACCATGATTGGACGCGTGGTGGAAGGCGGTCGTGGTTCTGTATGCAGTCTCGGACGAAGGGCGCATACAGCGCATCCCAGTGGTTACACACGTCCATTGCGGCACTGACAGCCTCTTCGACCTTCGCGCCTCGTGCATTTCTTGTGAGAAGCGTCTGGATCCGACAGACTCTTCTGAACAGCAACACCTTGACCGGGGCTGCGTCACACAACGCAGCTGCGGCTTCATCGAATGAGCATGGCCATCTTGTGGGCGCATGTTCTGGATTCTGCTGTTGCCGAGAGAACAAGTAGTCGTCCCACAGTCCATCGTCTGTTGAGGAAGGTGTTGCCGCTTGTTGGGCCGAGTGCTCAATCTGCATGCTTTCGCTCATGACTACATCGCTATCTTCATCCGATACCACCAGTGGTCGCTTGTGCATGGCTGCTGATAGCGTGTCGAACATGACACCGACCCAGAACAGAAGGTCCACTGTCGCACGATCGGCGTCTTCAAGACGCACAACGGGCGAGCGTCGTTGCCGTGCAGAGCGCCCTGGTCCGGGGTTGCTGTATCGCGCTTCTCTCGACATGGTCATGCGCGACCTCAAGGAGTGAATGAGTCGAAGGCCTGATTCAAGATGTACAGGAGGTCCGTCGGACTCAATAGCGAGATCCAACTTCGACATCAGATCTGCACACTCATCGACGTCCTGATCGGTCGAAAGCATAGGGGTCTGTTCCATCGGGACTTCCGTGCAGGCGTCGGTCGCCAGTAGTTCGGTCTTCGAAAGAGCGTTCTGCTCATCCTGAGCCCCGTCTGCCTCCACAGGCCGTTGTGTCAGGGCGAAAATGATCTGTGCAAGTACCACCCGGAAGGACTCCACTTCACCGGCTTTTTGCAGTGCATTGCGGGCCTCATGCCACGCTGATATCTGCAGGGTACGATCAAAGTTCACGCCAGCCGGTGCGCATTCGTCCTCGATACTATCAAAGACGCTACTGCCACCATCGGTCGAGGTGCTGTGGAACGGGTACTTCGTTCTGCTTCTGGGACTGGACTGTGCCCATTGTGAAGCGAAGGAAAAGACCGCCAAGTCTAGAGCTCTAGATGCTGCGCGGTCTTCCGTTTGAGTAAGCTTGCGCCCTCTGATGGCTGAAGCTAGCCTATCGAGGCGCACCACTCTGTGATAGATTCGATTCCAATCAGGCTTAGCGTTTGTGGCTAGCAGGTTATCCGATTTTGCACTGTAGGGACAGGTTCTTTCTGTGACCCAGCATGCAAGTGCGTTTTCGAAACTATCATGATAGATCCTCAGCAGGCTTTCAGTCAGATACGCATTGTTGCTTGATGAAAGAAGATCGCTGGCATATGATATCACTGGGTAAGGTTGCGCACCGTTTGAGATTGATGCTGAGGAGCTAGAGCGTCGCCGTTTGAGACTAGTACGAGCGATCGTTCCATCCGATATGGTAGAAGGCGGATTACTTGGACTTATGCTGCTGGTGTCCTGACTCTCAGAGGGGCTGTCGCGTTCGAGCTTATCATCGCTGATCTCCGATGTTGTCTTCAGAGACGAGCCTCTGCCAGAGTCGCAACCGAGTATAGTCCAGCTTTCTTCGGCAAGCCCTCCAGCGAGTTCTGGTTCATCTCCGGTCCCTTCTTTCTCGAATACTTGCGATGGTTCTTCAAAGAATGCGATTGTAGGATCGGTGGTGAACATGGATGAGCCACACGGAAAATCTGCAAACGTCACGCCCAGTTCCACGGGCGTGGTATGGGACAGAAGGCCATCGCCGTGCGGATGCCGGTCTTCTTTCAGTTTCACGGTTGCGCTGGATTGGCACGATAGGTTTGGCTTCTGTGCTCGGCTGGTCGAATTGCTTCTTGTGCGGCGCCTTTTCGCTGGCGGTGAAGTTGTCGACACTGGTTGCGCAGCTTGCGATACGCGTTGTGAGCGCAGCCATTCGAATGTGCAGCTCTTTTTTGTCTTCTCACAATTACCGCACGATGCTAGCGGCCCATAAACGTCTGACAGGTTAGCTTGCGCGTTAGGTACCATCGACGAAGGCATGACTTACCACTATAATGGAACACCGTAGGGGTTGCTCCAGATTTGCTCGTTTCTAAAAGAGTGTCTTCTAGAATTGCGGCGTCGCACGCTCTTTTCCCTTTTCGACATTGGTCGCAGCATCTGTTCTGTTTCCGACTCGTTTTGGACGGTTTGGTGGCTGCCATCGCCCCCGAAGATGGCGACGTCCAGGCATAATCGAGGAACGACTTTGGTTGCACGTCCACGAAGTTCATGGCTGCTGCTCGGATTGTCAGTCGAAAAGAGGGAAAAGCACGAGAGGTCTGCTTATGCAAAGAGGCAAGTGCGTTGCAGATATGCACACCCCGCGTCGCCGGCTAGGACCCACATCCCAACACAGAAATGCGGGGAAAGCTAACGCGTGGCAGGGCACAACGATGCTCAACGCAAGCTTCAGTCCGGCTCATCACTGACGATTATGGATGCTGCACGGCCGTTTCTGTCGATCGAAGCTATTCTATCATATGTTCCTTGTCTTGAGATGCCTGTTTCTCCCCAAAGGAAGCACTGCCTCTTCCATTGTAACGGCATCCAGACAGCTCACGGGACAGCTTGTACCGGACGCTCGGTCTCACCTAGGCACTATTCTCTGAGCCTGCAGCCATCCTTGTTATAATTGGTCCCTCGAATGGCGATCGGACTGTTCCGAAACTTTCGAGGCAGGCTACTTACGGAGAACGAGCATCGGATCGGCCCACACAGGCAGCCACGGACGGGTTTCAACGTCTCAGCCAGCACGAAAGACCACTCGAATCGCAGTTCAAACGACAAGTTCTTTACATGTTCATGCGCCATATCCGTTCACGGCTTATCTCTCGCCCATATGCAACCCTGTATGGCACACATAACGCTAAAAAGATGTGGGGGTGTGATGTGCACTACACTCATAGCACAACTCAAGGTTTCTCGACCCAACATTACGGTTTTGACGTTTCTCAAAGAGTACACCAAGAGAGCAAGGAGATCGGCCGGTCCTCAGGGTGCAATTTGACGCGAGTTTCGATATGAAGACAATGACGATCACGTCCATCCGGCCGAATCCGACAAAACAAAACGGACCGACTGCATAAGCAGAGACACCCAACATGACATACGATCAAGCCCCCAAGGCTTTGTAGATCTGCGTCTCAACGTCGAACCACAATCCAAGCACTTTGGGATCGCCAAACGGCAGGATCTGACTGCAAACGATCCCGCCGACTCCCTTCTCTCTGTCACACCACCACCAGCAGTTCGGGAGCCCAGCCCAGAACCCAGTACTCTTGGACCGACCAGTCGGGCCTCCGTTGGACAGCATGAACGTCAGACCCCAGCCTTGAGGAGGCTTACCCTCCACTGGGTATATGTCTGGAATAGCGTTTGTGAGGTCAGGCTTGGCCGCTGGGATTCCCTGACGACCAAAGTCGGGGAACTGTGATATCTGATTCGTGAACATGAGGTCTACCGTCTCTTTCTTGAGGAGTTGGACGCCGGTCTTGGCCGACTTGCCGTCGTTGAGGAGCGTTGCGATGATTTCTTAAACTCTGTCAGTGGTGTCGTATACACATTGCTTTATGGGCAACTTACGCGCATAGTCTGATGGTGTTGCGAAAGCACCTGCGCCTCCGCTGTTCAGGATACCGCCAATCTCGTTGCTCGAAGCTTTCAAGGGCTTGAGGAGTAGATGGTCTCGCTCGACCAAGCTGCCATCTTGGTTTCGTTGATGCATGGACGCCAGCCGCTTCTTCATATCCTCGTTGGGGAACATGGTTATGTTCTTCAACCCTAGCGGTTCGTAGATGTTCTTCAGGCAGTAGTCGTTTAGCGATATGCCAGTCTTGCGTTCGAGAGCCAGGCCAGCGAAGTCGATGTTTACGCCGTACTGCCAGCCCTCGCCCGGTTGAAAAGTCAGCGGTTGAAGTATGTCCTTGACGTCCCCGGAGAACTCATCAAACCCGTCCAATACGGCACACAGAGATTCGTTGAAGAATGTATAGCCAAAGCCAGCTGGAGGTTATTATTAGCGAGATGATTCAACTTTGCGAGGACGGCCTCGTACCGGTATGTGTCAAGAGCATTCTCAGTGTTATCTTCCTCTTCTTGTCCACCAGGCTACCATCCTTTTGCAATACTTTCGTCTCTTTCAGCTCCGGAACCAACCTCTCTAACTCATCCCCATCATCTAGCTGTAGCTGTCCTTGCTCAACAAGCTGCATGCAGGCCAGCCCGGCGATCATCTTAGTGCAAGATGCAATCCAAAACACGTTGTCGAGAGTCATATTCTCGTTGCTTGCAACACCACGTTGACCAGCGGCGTGTGCAAAGAGTTCTTCGCCATCTTTCCCTACAACAACGACGCTAGTTCCTGGGATAGATGTCTTTGGATCCGCGCAGGCTGCATCGACGGTCTGCTTCAGGTTTTGGACGACTTCAGTGGGCAGCGGCATGGTGAGATATTATAGTGGTACGGGTTTACAGAAGAAGTGCTTCGCGTATTCGGCAACACAGTAGGTGCTGTCGGTATGTACTTTTGGTACATCTATATACCGGTACATGATCTGCGGCACCGGACGTGCGGGCGTGCGGGGTGATTGCCATTCGGTGTCGACATCGGGTACTGCCCCTCACGTCGCACATCGTGACAAAGTCTAAACATTGGCAATGAAACTCCAACTAAGAACTCCAGCCATGAAAATCATCCTTTAAGTTTCACGCATAGGCAGGCCAAAACGAAAGCGATGTACGCTCTCGGCGGGTGCGGGCTACAGCGCGCGATGACAGCTAGCGTGCTGAGATGGAGCTCGGCCGAGGCTTCTGCAAGCATCCAAGCGTACGTCTGCGACGTGTCTGCTTTCGCAGATCTGGAGTTGTACTATACTACCTTCTCTAAGTAGGTCGCGGGGAATACTTGAGTTCTCACCGAGTTTGTCTAACTGTGCTTAGTTGGGCATCACTAGATGTTTGCTCAATCTGGTCCCTGTTTTGTGTACTTCCCATGATATGCCCCCGTCGAGCGTCTTCTTCATGTCTATCTATGAGGGTCACTCAGTTTACACCCTCGGATGATGTTCACGTTGGAACCAAACGATGATGTGGCATAGCGTTTAGTTAAAAGTCTATCGAAAAAGAGGCTGATTATCTTAAATGAGCGGATGACTACTCTGAATTGTCCGCCTTCTTCGCTCTGGTAAGAGTAGAAGTACTCTGCTTCTTCATGACCATTTGATCAGTGCGCAGACGATCCACAGTTATTCGCGAAGTCCAGCATGGCCTCCCTTGACTCCATAGCGATACAAGTCAGGTCGTGCGCGAGTGCTGAGTCCTTTCTTCCACATTTCCAGACCTGTCGCTATCCGTTCCTAAGCGCATATTGATCTCAGTCATTCTTTCCTGCATGGCGGAAACACGGTTTTTGTAATTGTACATGAATTCGAAGACAACTAGAAAAATGTTCAGGCAAGTAGCGATTGCCAATGATACGAAAGGGCGTACAGCCATCGGCCCGCCAGGAGTAAGTACGCCCGAGAAACCGAAAGCACCATACAATGTACAACCAGTACATACTGTAGGAGGAACAGCGCTCAAGTATGGATGAGTGAAGGGGTTGGCGAAGGTTGTGACATTCAGGGAACCCAACGTCGAGACATTGTAAGTCCTATGAGGTCCTAATTCTTCTTGATTTTCTGTATCGCCTGTCTTTATATCTTTGAATACATGCCATCCCATGCAGAGGACGAGGCCTGCCAGTTTGAGGATAATGGCTAGCATTATACCAAATCGAATCGGAAGGACCGTTGTCCAGTCTGTCGATCCAGGGTTCATGCGATGCATGTCCGCTCCATAAGCTATTATGAAGAGAGCGAGAATGACTAGCGATAGACCAAGCTTCTGTGCATAGCGCCATGGGTAGCGTTGTATAATGCTTCTCCAGAATCTTTCCTCGTTGATCATCCCGAAAACGTCAATTATTGCCGGATCTACTCCGACCGCACGTCGAAAATACGTATCCTTGAAGAAGTACCAGCCCATGCAAGCACTGATACCAATGTAGACTAGGACCGTACCCAGAACGCCGGCGAGAATGTTCGAGCAACCGATGGCCTTACCTGGATAAGGGTCCATCGTCCAGTAATCAAACGAGTGAGAGAACGTGAGACCTCCAAGAAGAATTGCATATAGACCGGGTATGTAAAGGTATCGCCACGGTAGGTTGTTGTGGACTTTGAGCGTTATGCGGTTTGATGGTAAGGTGTCTTTCATGGTACCGTTGGATGTGCGATTTGTTGTGATTGGAATGATCTTCTGGTGAATTCAAGCACTTAGAGAACTTGAGCATTAGTAGTGCGTTTACAGGGAGGTGCCGAGATACCGGAACGCCTGTATGAGATCTCCTTCATACGTCATCTGACTCCTCGAAGAATACGCGCGCCTATGAAGGATGCAGCTTGGATAAAGGCGGCAATACGGCAATGCGGCAACACTACATCGCGAGAGTAGAGGAGATCAGGCGACTGGTATTCGGGTAGGTCGGTCCTTTGCGAAGGTGAAGTCGTTATTGGCCTCGGGTGGTGCAGGCGCTGCAGGCTCGGCGCATTCCAGTTGGTCGCATGTCGCAGTATTCGAGACAGAACCACGACCCCAACTGCAAAGCTTATCTTAGATCATGGAACACGCTTGCTCATTGGCCTTCAGCCCATACTGCCAGACGTAGAGGTGCGTGTACAGTCATCGAAGGTTTGGTGGTCGCACATTGATCTCGAGATAGCGATGGGCGCCCCATCTGGCAGCGCCAAGCTAAGCAACACCCAGTTGGCAGGTACAAAGCCACAAAGCCCGCGGAGCGCGACCGTGTCACTAGATCACTATTTATGTGCATTCGCGTCTTCTGTCACTACGTACCTTTACGGCCTTACTCCGTTACAGCTCGACGCAGCGAAACCTTCGCGAGCCTTCGTCGCGGTAACAAGCTTCAGCCGTCACCCCTGCATCCTCGCGCGCACACACACACACACAATTCCACGAAAACTCTTCCTCAATCCACCACCAGGGTAGTGGGATCAATGAAAAGCTCGAAAGCAGACCAACAAAAATTGCCCCGCCGAGATCCCCGAAGGAAGCTCGTAACAGTCCCATACCGCGCTGTGCAATGCAGACGAGACTGTTAGATGAACCCAATCTTTGAGCTGGGTCATCGCAAGAAGGTAAGTATGCAGAATAAAAGAGGAGGGAACAGCGGTATTTAAGCACTCAGGAGAAGGGCCAGTGCTGGGTGCATGTGACCTTTGCACTAGAAAGGCTGACCGCTTTCTGGCGTGTGCGGAAAACACTGCAGTGGTCCAGCTCCACCGGGCACTTCTTCCGGGTGGCCTAAGCGGTTGTGTTCCGTCTCTGCCGAAGCGGCCATCGTGAAGATTCTCCCAAGCTTTTCCAAGGTCTGCTCTTGGCTGAACGTCATCGAATGTGGAAGAGCGACGAATTCGATGAACAATTTTCACACGCGTCGGCCAAGAGTCGGCATCTACGATACGATCGAGCAGACGGGAGATCAGATTGCGTAGACGATGGAGTATAAGTTGCTGGTCGCGGTGGAACCGCAGAGCCAAGTTACGTCTAACCAAACTCCTTCAGAATGATCTTTGGTGGTGCAGGCCGGCTTTCTCTCCTTGCGTTCGCATCGTGCGTCTCGCTTGGTAAGGCAGCAACACTGTTTACCGGTGGGACAGTAATTGGTTGGGACAGTTCTGCCAATCATCTCGATGTTATCAGGAACGGTTCTGTGTTGGTCGAGAACGACACCATAACCGCTGTTTTCTCTGGATCCTACAATGGCACTCTACCGGCTGACCTGGAGGTCGTCGATACCACCAACGACATCATCTCCCCAGGCTTCATAGACACTCATCGTCATAGTTGGCAAACGGCCTTCAAGACCCTGGGATCGAACACGACCTTGATGCGATACTTTGAACGCTATGGAACTGACTCGCCCGCCAATACATTTTTCACGCCCGAGGATGTGTACATTGGC
This sequence comes from Alternaria hordeiaustralica, assembly GCF_023758085.1. NCBI lineage: Eukaryota > Fungi > Ascomycota > Dothideomycetes > Pleosporales > Pleosporaceae > Alternaria > Alternaria hordeiaustralica. Next base: position 155,217 of record NW_026056813.1, on the reverse strand, counting down.
CAGCTCGTCGGGTTGTACGAGGCCCTGAATGGCGGTGTCACTACCATTCTGGACTACCCTCATTGCACCTGGTCTGCAGCGCACGCCATGGCTGCGCTGAACGCGACGTTTGAGAGCGGAGTACGGACTGAATTTGCATACTACTTCCAAGACTATGCGAACTTTACCGTCGAAGGCCAGATGGACCTCTTCCGCGACTTGGTCAACGATGCGCGCTTTGACAGCTCGCCTACAAAGCTAGGCATCTCATACGATGGTTTCGCTAGCACCAACAGGAACCAAACGCGCACAATCCTTGATCTAGCAATGTTAGTACGCACCCCACGAGAACGAACACATAACTGACTGTTACCAGTGAGAAGAACGTCTCCGTAGTTTCAACGCACGCAAACGGCGGTGTTTATGGCGCTCCAAACTTCCCCGAGGTCTTGCACGACTTCGACTTCCTCAACCAATCCATCCCGATCGTTTTCGCACATGCCAGCTATCACAGCGCGACCGACGCGCACCTCCTGCGACAGTACAATCACTACATATCCACCACCCCAGAGTCTGAGATGCACTACGGTCATCTGCACCCAAGCAGCCACCTCATCATGGACCAAGCGGCTCTAGGCATCGACACACACTTCACGTTCTCGTCGGATATACTGACACAAGCGCGATTGTGGCTCCAGAGTGTCAGGAAGATCTTCTACCGCGAAGTCGTTGATCGACGCCATCTTCCGGCCGAGAATCCCATGTCTGTCAACCAGGCTTTCCTTCTCGCGACTCGCAGCGGAGCGCTCGCACTGCGACGATCCGACATTGGTATCCTGGCACCTGGAGCCAAAGCAGACCTACTGGTATGGAACGGGCGCGCTCCGAGTGTACTTGGCTGGACCGATCCGATCGCTGCCATTATGTTGCACGCGAACGTAGGCGACATCAAGCATGTTATGATTAATGGAGAGTTCAAGAAGCGAGACTGGCAGCTTACCGTACCTGGGTACACGGCGCTTCAGGATCGCTTTTTGGAGAGTGCAAGGAAGATTCAAGATCACTGGAGAATGATGCCGCTGCCAGTTACCGAGGGCGAGGCTGACAACGGGGTGGCTTTTGAGAAGCCGATGATGGCAGATATAGAGAGAGGTGATGGAACAGGGTACGGACCTTTGTTCGTGTAGCGCGACTTTGGGTATACTTGGGATAGATAATGACTTGTAATGTAGATGCTTAATTAAGAACATAGTATATAAGACTGCTGTTCACGGGCCCAGTCTTGTTTGACTCGTTCGTCTCCGGTATGACAGCGAAACGTGGCAAGAGCCTAGTACTTTCCACCAACGTGCACTTTCCACAGGAGCCGTGGATACTATGAGTGACACCGCTAGTCTTCGAAGAGAGTTCGAACCGCCCGTAGCCATTCATCGGGGTTGTGCTCCTCCCTCGCCGCAGGTATAGTTCTATGATCGTCCCGTAGATTACCTATCTCATGCTAATACATCTCACGCACATCCCACACCCCTAATCGAGACCTCATAGCACGCAAGAATCGCTTTGTTTTTCTGGAAGCGAGTTGCTTTCTATCCGGGATCGAATACTTAAGCTGAATGAGTGTGATCTGTAACGCCTTCTTGACCCGTAATAGACCTGTGAGATCTTCCCAAACATCCTCGTTGTTGATGAAGCTGTAGCCGCTGTAATTCTCATAAGTCCAGTCATCCATTGAGATTCGATGGGTTCTTTCGTACACGCGGCTTTCGTCGAGTAGAAGGTTGAGCTGCTGTAGATGCGGAGCGTTGGCGATTGCATTGAGAAGCTGACAGATCGCCTGATTTGGTGAAAAATCCATCCGACAGAGGCTTGGATTGATGACGTTTGGTTGCAGATCGTAGTCAGATGCGCTCGACAACCGATGCAGCCGGTTTTGAAGGTGGTCGACGTATCCCCGGAACGGTGCTGGGATCGTGAGCTCTTTGAGATGACGAAAACTAGATCGGGGGAGGTAATCTGGGATGCTGCAAGTCATGATCTCGGATAGGCATCGGAACTGGTTTTCGCCATATAAGACATTCGTTGCCTCGGCGTGAATTCGCGTACAAGTGCGTAACAGGGCAACACCAGCCGGTTTGTCATCGCAAGACCGAAGACTGATGGTAGGGTAGCGAGATAACACGATAGACCCCGACGATACGAGGGCGAATCGATATATCTCTACCCTAAGCTCCGCAGGTAGCGAGAGGAAGGGTGATAAGCCCCTGCTAGTACTGCCGTCTTGAGAAGCGTCGCAGCTTCCGGTAGGGTTTGATTGGGCCATGTCGTTGGTATTCGATGTAGGGTCAGTGTAGTTAATTGTAGTGTTTAAAGATGTGTAAGGATCGGACGCGACGGAGAGTCTTTAAATTGGTACGAGAAGAGATTTTTAAAGGCAGTGCTATTTGGTAGCGAAAATATACTCTGCCTCTGACTCACATCGCTGTGTGCGCGAAGCTGTACTGTAGTAGGTAATGTTACTTCTGTACTATGGTACTCCTAATAACCTATCGCAACGAGCGACTTACAACTTCTAAAATCTATATGTACCTATACAATTAGGTCTTCTTGAAGAGAGAAGTATTGTTAAATTACGGAGCTTGGTAGCAAGAAATCTCCACGTGTACCGGCCGTCCAATACCTCTACGTACCTAGGTACATATCGATTCACTTGTCAGTGCGTCGTCTTTCCAGTGTGAGTGCAAAGATGGCTCTTTGTACAACCTATCGAGATTGTGGGACGCACAAACACTCATGGGCCGCAACACCCGCTTCCTGAAGTCCGCAAAACGTAAAGTTCAACACAAATGCCTCTCTCATTGTGCCTTATACCATCAAATCCAGCGAACTAGCCCCAATTCTAGGGGTAGTTGAAGGGCAAACAGCAATGAAAATTATCATCGAAATCAGGAATAGAAGAAACTGCGGACATTAGGACACCGTGCGACCGTCTGATATGGCGAGGCTTACGGGCAACCCAAGGAATATCGCATGCAGGCGTGTGACTGGATCGGGAACAATAGCCCAGATGCCATAGGAGGCAAGGTGGACCAAGAGGGGTACAGGGAGAGCTAGGAATACTCGATTGGTCGTTGGATGGGTGGCAGAGGCGAGTTTTGAGAAAGCGGCGGAGGTAGCTACAAGGATTATCATGAACAACTGTATATGCTTAGTGCTTCCTCTGGCTAGTAAGAGCGAGTAGGCGCTCAACTGGTAGTTCCAACAAGCAGATAGGGTATATCTGCGACTCGTCGGGTGTGCCGGATAGGGTGACGTAAATGCTCAAAATGAGCACAAAAAAGGTGCACATGAAAGCTATGGTTCCCAGAACGCTGGTGATAGTATTGTCATCACCGCCGGGGGTGGTGACCGGTCGGGTTGGCGAGCGTCCGCCTCTCTCGGATGCGGGAGGTGTAGCTATCGGGGTGGACATCTCGCTGCTGAGTCGTACCATTCTTAAGGAAGTCACCTGCAAGGAGGTGGTGAAGGGAGATGGGATAATCGATGGCCGGAAGTCAGGGATTTTGACTGTGCCATAAATTCTCCAAAAATTCTCGAGGGTGCTGTTCTTGGTAGCGGGAGGCTTGCGCTTCGCGAGGAACCGCGGGTGGGCCAATGACCCTGCGCTCGATTGCCAGCGATTACACGGCGAAGAGGCTGCATTCTCAGAGCGTGCACTTCTTCGAATGCGCCCGCATGTATTTCAGAATTCGCTGTGGTTCACCAGAGACCAACAAAGCTACAATGTTCCACCGCGAACGAACTAACGTCCCTCGCTTGGTACGTGTCATAACCTGTGCTGCAGTCTCTTCATTCACAAAATCTCGTAACGCTAAATGACCGATGACATATACTTCAAGCTTGCCTGTGCAGCGGCCTTTACCTCGTCATCGAAATGTTCTTGAGACAACTCCTCCAGACGTCTCCTCCAAAATAACCATCGCTCAGCTCCATTCTGGAACTCCCTTGCTTCATCTGGCAGTTGACCCCTTGTCCAATCCCCCAATCCCTTAGTCACAACTTCGTCGTAGACTTCGCTTCCATTGTACTTGAACATATAGGAGACGGCGGGAATGTGCCAGTCAAGCTTGATTTGATCATAACCAGTAGCTTCATCTGTGGCAAGCTGCTCGTCGCTCTGGTCGATTTCTTTCTCGAGCGCTCGGATGATGAATCGAATCGTTTTGCTGTCCACCCTAAACACGTGGTTCGCATGCAACTGAGCTTCGAGGTCCTTCATCTTCAAATAAGATTTCCGTCCAAATTCGACCAAGGTTGAATCGGAATACTGCCGGCAAATTTGGCCTGGATGGATGTCATAGTGAGCCCTCTCGTGCCAGGCCATGCCGAAGTACGAGAATCGTGCCCATGTGAGCTTTTTCCCCGCAGCAAGAGCCTCGCCTTTGTGGATGTAACCCGGCACCTTTCCGATCGCATTCAGTAGCGTAAAGATCTCTGGGACACGTGTGGATGGCCATTCCATGAGAGCGTCTATGATGACTCCCCATAAGTCATCAACAGCGAGGACCTCATCAGAATAGCCTCCTAATGCTGGTACAGGCGAGGTGGAAATTGGGTGTGTCATGGATAATGCCGCCTCATCTGCATTCATGTGGCCATCGTGGTATGCTTTCAATGCGTCGACCTCCGTAGCAAGCCAGTTGCGAAGGCTTGGGTCATGGTTCTGGGAATGACGCTGCTTCTGTTGCTCAAACCATGCAGGGCTGACATTGTGCTCGTCTTCTCTGGGTGATTCGAAGCGGTCGTGGTATAGCACGCGGACGTTGGGCTTGCTAAATCCCCGGCCTCTACCCCGGCCTCTATGATTGCTGGAGCCTCTGGACATAACGATGGGTAAGAAGAGAAGGAGAATGAAGTCGTCTTGTTGTGCAGCGTGAAGGGCAAAGCATTGCGGCACAGTCAGGCGTCCTCCCTACGCGCAGGCTCCACAATCGTAAACCCAACACTGCTGATCATGGAAACATTGCGACGTACGCGAAAGCGACCACAACGTTATGACGTCGTCGCGTTGATACTCCCGAGGTCACTTGGGCAGGCTTGGGCAGTCACGATGCAAGCGAGCGAGCAGCGTGTCGTGCATGCAGGTCCAACGATGATCGCCGCCGCCAGGCGCCAACGCCACGATTTCGCACCCTTGCCACCCACGCGATTCTAGGCCCAGTGCACCGCCACACCCGCCATTTATCATCCCATCTACCCTCTTCCATCCCATTCTCTCCCCATCACACCCACACCCACCCGTCCCATCCATCTCTGCCAACAGGCGGCAAGACACGGCACAATCAGGCATCAGGACACGTAACACGTTGCACCAAACGCGCTAACACGCTGTCACATGGCCTGGCATGGCGCCCAATCAGGTCGCGACAACGACAGTTGTTGGGTTGTTGGGCGAAGAGGAGAGGCGGGTGGGAGTCATACTTTCGGTCGACGTGGCTGCTGTGGCTAAATTTTGCCTCAGCGGAATGTTACCCAAAACTTGAAGCTGAAGCATGTGTTGAGGCGATGTGACTAAGAAGGCGAATGTCCGTTCGGAGTCCGTCGGATCATGACATCGAGAAGGCAACAACCGTAATCACAATGTTTGAAGGAAGCATAAGCCGGAAGCTGTGGAAGGCGCTTTTTAGAGCGCAAATGACGTGATGCTACGCAGTGCATACTCTGGTTCTCGCGATGCACCTCGTACTCGGATATCACACCCGTAACGGCATGAATAGCGGCACGGTTGCCTGGGCATATGCGAACGTCTGTCTAGGCAGATAGCGCACGCGCCCTTCTGCCGTAAGACATCGCGGGTAAGGCAATCCTGCTAGGCACCAAGGGCGTTGCGAACGAGGCTAAGGTGTGCATTGTTTTTGGGGGCCAAAAGCCAAACTCAACCTCATGCCGCGGCAGACGAGAAGATCACGAAAAGTGCAAAAATGAAGAGGGTTCGAGTGTTTATCTTTTAAATTACAGTACAATAGTTTCGAGTGGCATATTCCATCTATAGATTTGAGCGAGGTATCATCTGTCCGTATCCTCCACATCCATCCCCTATCCTATCCGACCCATTCCATCGCAGTCTTTGGTATCATAGCTATCGTGGGTGAACATGTGCCAGCCATGCGTAGAGTGCGTAAGTAGTATAGAGATATTACAGTTTAGGGGTGTTACAAGGAAAGCAAAAACGCTCAAGTGATATGTACAGTGAGCGACAGTGAAGTTATAGAACAGAGAATGAGGCTAAGCGGAAGAACGCCGGGAAATGCATCGAGTGACAGCAACTCAAAGTTATCATCATCACCTATGACTCTGTTGAAGAGCCATGACTGCCTGCTCGAGCTGCCGTAACCTCGAGTCCTTCTCTTCATTCTCTTGTCGGAGACGCTTGATCTCAGAGCGCATCTCATCGTTGCCACGGTCCGAGAGGCCAGAGTCAGAGCCAAGTCGCTTGCGCTTCAGACTCATCTCATCTTCCTCTCGGTAGTCCATGGTGCGGTTGTACGGTGACTCCGAGGTGCGTGACTCAGGAATGGGAGAACCTCCCTCCATCTCACGCCTGACCATGTCGCGGCGGATGATCAAGCCATGCATATCTGCCGACATTGAGGTTCTGCGGTGAACACGGCGGACATGCTCAGCGAGGTTTTCCTTCCGCGTGAAGCCGGCGCCTGAACTGCGTTTGCAGTCGTGGAACGGGCAGAAGAGGGACTTCTTGGTGCCGCCGTGCATCTTGTGAACTTCGCGTTCGTGGCGAAGAAGGCCACCGCTGTAAGTGAAGCCTTGGAGCTTTTCGCAGCCCTTGACGTTGCACTTGTAAGGCCTGTCATGCTTGTCCATGTGTTTGCTGTAAACGTCAGTGTCTGTTCGTGTGAGTCTGGGAATACTATCACTCACCTCCATTCGCACTTTCGGTCAAAAGATGTACCGCGGCATTCTTGATACTTGCACACCATCTTGCCGTCTTCGTTGCGCGGTGGTTCTTCGGCGCGTTTGTAGCTGTGGTTCTTCCGTAGTGATCCGTCGTCATCGCCGTCTTGCGAAGAGTCTACAGAAAGTCCCCTGCTGTGGCTTCGGGGCGGGCTTGTAACGATGATTTGTCGTTCGCCAGCAGTTGGAGAGGTCATAGGTGATCGAGCGCTCATGCTGACCGGGGTAGGCATATCGGTGAGCGAGCTGATGGAAATGTTCCGCTTGTGCTCGTGCGGCACTTGCATGGAAGTAGGGTTTGGCGAAAGCTCAGTCATGATGTCTGGATATCCAAGGTTGAAATACTGAGGGTTGTAACTGTGTTGCTGGGCCTGAGGCTGGCGGCTTGGTTGATATATACCGGGAGACGCGAAGGCAGTTTGTGGCTGAGCAAAGAGATCGCTTCCCGCCGCTCCGGTGACTCTAACTCTCGGATCTTGAGTAGAAGTGATCAGATGACGCGGACTGTCTTGAGGTGGCAACGTATATGAGTGCCAAGGAATTTCGTGGTCGGAGCCCAGATGCGGAAAGGCCGTTAGAGGTGGCGCAGCAATGCCTTGATCTTGAGGCGAATAAAAATTAACGGGCGGAACTGCCTGGAAGTTTGGTGCGGATACGCCATAATAAGTATCTGGATTTGGATTTGTTAGTCGCAGCTGCGAACAAGTCCAGCCTGAAACCCAGGGTAGGCAGAGAAGTCGTGACTCAACTCAAACGGACACGGGACACTAGGCACTTACTTGGTCGCGGCTCTGGGTCCGCACCTTCTCCAGCCTGACTAACCCGCAGGACTGGAACTGGCAGCCTGTCCGCAAGACCATTCAAACTCAGATCGGGCTCCCAGGTTTCCGTGTTTCGTGCCTGGAATGGAGCATGGTCCACATGGACGTTTGTCGCAGGCGTCGCATGCTGCGGCTGCTCGCCAATCAGCTCTTGGCCAAAGCTGAGGTCTGCAATGCATTAGCACCAATCGGGATAACCACAAACCTTCTTCGTGTTTTCACGCTCGACCAATCGCAACCAGTCATCCACCTGAGCAGAAGCCTCATCGGGCGGAAAGAAATGTAACACATACAGTCTGACGATGCATCGGTATCCCACGACAGATTGAGGTTGTGTAGCACGTTGTTGTACGGCACGCGGTCTTTGCCAGTTCCCTCGTAAAACATCCAGCAAACTCCCCACAGAACGGCTAGCGACGGTTTGATAGTCCATGGGAAGGTACTGAGCGCTTGTGGCTTCTCAGCGAACTCTGTAAACCAGGCCAGGAGTTTGCGCTGCCTCTTGTCGTGATCGCCGCAGAGCAACTCCTCCAGAGCCTTGCGTGCCAAGGACTCGATTAGGTCTGTCTGTAGCCGCAGCAGTAGATGTTCATAGTTGGCAATGAAGTTCTCGTCAAGGATCAGTCCGAGGTCAAGCCCTTGGGCCAAGAGCCAGTCGTCACCATACTGCCGGCGACACCCCGCAAGCACGTTGATCGCTTCGTGTACTGCCACGAGGAGCTGGATAGTTTCGTTCATGGAACGAGCCTCCAAGATCGACGCGTTGTCGTGTTTGAGAAAGAGCCTGTCGCTGTCCGCGATAGACGAGAACGCGTTTCCCGCTACATGGAGTTTGCCGTCGACGTAGCGAAGCATACTAGGCCCGCAGGTTCAGTAGTTGAAACTAAACAAAAGCTTCCGTGAACGTACTGTTGCACCTCATTCCCTAGGTTTCGACTTGCGGGAGCAGCCGAAGCCGGCGTCTGCAGGTTGCGCGACGGTCGAGTGAACGTCGCACCCTTCTGACTCTTGCAGATGCGATTGGCGACGCGACGCGACTGCTTCGCATCCTGGACGCTGATCCGTGATGGATTCTGGGCGACACTTCGGAGGCTCGGCGCGAGGCTGATGCCAAGAGGGCTCGCATCGATTGAGCCATGCTGCACACGCGGCTTGACACGACGACGAAGCTGTTTGACAAATTGGAGGATTCTAAAGGTGAGGATGATGCTCGTTTGCTTGTTGCGCTGCTGGATCGCCATTGCTAAGCGAGACGGGCGGTCCGAAGACGTAAGAAGAGACGACGTGTACTCAACCTTCGCCTCTCGCGTTCGCAGCTAGCATGTATATACTTGGAATCATCCACGGGCGGAGCACTTTGCAGAGTGCCTGCCGGTGAGCCTGCCTCGATGAGAGGAAACCGTCAAGCCACGCTGTACGGCCACACGCGGCGTGATTGGCTGGCTCCCGGCTTGTTGAAGTGCTCAGCCACAACAGAATGCCGCTTGATAACCTGGGGCATCAACGCCAGACTCGACACCACTTCTCCCACCCTATCGTTTGGACAGCCTGGCAAAAGACAAGGTCACGCATTGAGTGAATAGCGTGGCGCAGCGGTTCTCCTACCTTACACGAACACTTTATGGGCAGGCCCCCGCAAATGTGCCGTGTTGCAGTCGTTTGACCGCCATCGTTTTGTCGTTGCCTTGAGAGACAGCCTGTATTCCCACAGCACCGGTGTCGTCTTCATGCGGAACGTTCAGCGACCATCGGAAAGTATCGCTGACCGCTTGACGTCTGTGAATCCCTCGGGATCTGCGGCTAGGATGTAACGAGGTCCCCCCGCCATGATGGTGTTGCGGCCTTCCGAAACAAGGTGGAACGCAGATCCTGCATGACGTCTCATAGCTGGGGATGGTTGCGGCTGATCATCGGTAAAGAGGACTCGAACGATAAGGACGAAGCTCTTCGTGATTATGGACGTGATGTGTGAAAAAGAAAACATCTAGGCATTGAAGTTGCGGTGGTTGGATGCTTCCGATACCATCTATCTCTCACGTGGAATGAGCGACCCTCTCCCCCCAACTTCAAGTCGCCAACTCTCTTATCCGACTCAACGTACTCGGCCTCCCGGACAGCAGCATCCCAGGCCTATAACCCGGCGTCACACGAAACACCCCCACACCCCATTGCCGAATCGCAACATGTTCGCACCGAGTGTAGATCCGGCTGCCAAATGCAGACCATGCATGCGAACTATCACGTGCGGCCTCGCGGCTTCCGAAAGCCCGTTTCCTCTCGGGCAATGCATGAACAAGTTTTGAATCTTTGGGCGGAGAGATGTGTACCGAAACCTGAGAGGCCTCAGGCGGCAAGGTTTGTCAAACACGAGCCGAGGTGTAGGAGGTATTCCAGTTCTCGCGACAATATTTCGCGTGATCATACACTGGTACGTTATTCTCTCTACGATCGTTGTGTAAGCTGCTGTCTCTCGGAGCATGCTGAATAATGAGTATCGATCGGCTCGATGCATAGGTGCTGTATATTGTTAGGACAGTGTCAGCAAGGCAAATAGTGGGGATTATTCGTAGACAACCTCCCAGCCGACACTACGCCTGGTACGTGTAGACACAATGAGAGGTGAGAAGAGACTCCGGCCTTCGATTGTAGAGAAGCGTTATCATGCTCATGTCAATATATTGTACAGCAACCCCGCTGGCTATGCATTTTCGCCTTTCGTCCAGCTCTTTGTTATCTTCTTTTCCTCTTCCGCTCAACCTTGCACATCCTCAAACGCTCATGACCTCAGGCCCAGCAAGAAGCTGCCTCCACTTGAACCGCCGCCATTGCCGCCAGAGTTACCGCCGGGTAGATAGCTGATGTTGGGGTTCCTCGCCAACATCTGCGCAATATCCTTCTGTGTCTCAATGCGCCTGATTAGCACCAAGCCATCACCACTCTTGGCTACTGCCTTTGAAATTGTGTCGGCAGCCTCGGCTTCACCCTCTGCCCTGATGACGTTGGCCTGCCTCTCCTGCTCGGCCTTCTCGACAATGAAACGCGCGCGCTCGGCCTCTTGTTGTGCGATCTGCTTCTCTTCGACGGCCTTGGTGAACTCTTTGCCGAAAGTCATGTGAGTGATGGAGACGTCTTCGAGGGCAATGTTGAACTCGTTGGCGCGCTTGAGCAAGTCGGTGCGAATGCGGTTCGAGACGGCCTCTCGCTGGGTGATGAGTTCGGCGGCATCAAACTGGGCGACGATGGCTTTTAGGACTTCGTTACCGATGGAGGGCAGGACACGCTCGTCGTAGTCGAGACCGAGGTTCTACTAGCGCGTTAGATGCAATTCCTCAAGCTGCCTGCTGCACGAGTGCGGGGTGGCATAGACATACCTGGTAGATCTTAGGCAGCTGCTTGACCTCTGGGCGATGCAGCACCCTCAGTGTGAGTGTGACCATCTGCAAGTCCTTGCTGCCGGTTGTGGTGCTGATGTTGCGCGGCCTCGTCCTGACATCGAAGACAATTGCCCGCTGCAGCCATGGTACCAGAAAGTGGGTGCCCTCGTTGACGACTTGTTCCTTGACTCCCGACAGACGATCGAAGATGACGGCGCGGGTTCCGCCCTTGACATCGTAGAGGGAGCTCTGCACGACACTGGCGCCGATGGCGGCAGGAACGACCCAGCGGAAGAGGGAGGTGGGTATCGCAGCCATGGTTGGCGGGTTGTACGGGTTTGGTGTGGTGAGGCGGCGGCAGGCAAGATGCGGAGAATCGTGAGAAGTGGATGATGCTTCTACTGGAAATATGGTCCGAGCGTCTGCGGCGAACGATGCCCGTGATTGGCGCAAACACTACCACCACGGATGCAGAACGAGAACATGCCGGCGGGTTGAGGCGTCTTCATTAGATAGTCCAGGCTGTTACATGATGTTCTTACTCGTCCTTGGTACGCTTCCGTGTATGGGGAAGTCACGGAAGAGGAGCTGTCATATCAGGGAGGAGGCATTCTGTGGATCAACAAAGACACTCACGTGCGTGTCGAAAAGGATGTATTCATCAACGCCGATGCTGATATGCATATGTGTGGCTTAAAGCTCGTCTACGTACTCCCCGCCTCATCCATCACCCCCTCCATCAGCTCATTCTCATCTGAGCGACAGCCACCGGTACAAGGTCGGCTCACTACTGCTCAATAAAGCCCTTGTGCTCCTTGTGCGCCTTGTACCAGTAGCTGTCCTCCTTCTTCGGCCGGAGCTCCTCTGACAGCTTGTCGAGGATGACCGCCAGAAGCTTCTGACGGCCATCCTCGTTCTCCGCGTCCCGGTTCCAGACGGCGATCTGTACAGCGTTCCAGCGAACGCTGTACGAGATCCCGCAGATGTCGTCGTTGAAGGCTGTTGATTATTAGTCTTGAATACGTGTGAAATGTTGGAGAGGAATAAACTTACAGGCACGCTTCGTCTCGACGGCCCCCTGCAAAACGTCACCAACCGCAAGCAGGCACATCTCGTGCCAGAATTGCGCCGCCACGTCCTTGCTGACCTTGAAGTACCATGCGCCGCCGCGCGTATTCCGCGGGTCTTCCCAGACCGGCTTCACACCCAGGTGGAAGAGGTGTATCGAGTCTCGCAGCTTCAGGTTCTCCACCGGGATGTTGTTGAAGTGCTGGTAGAACTCCTTGACGGAGACGATCTGGTCTCCGAGCGGCTTGGGGCGGGTCAGGTACTCTTCTGAAGCCGCCTTGTCCTTGGGCGCGGCTTGCTGACCCTTCTCTGCCCAGAACATCCACTTGAAGCGGAACTCGGGTACTCGCACCGACTTGAAGATGTTGTTGAGCATGGCGGTGCCGCGCGCAGGCGAGGCCGTGGCCGACTGCTCTTCAGCCGATGCCTTCGGGAGGTCAGAAGTGCTGAGCACCGGGAAGCGACCAGCCATGGCGGGAGATTTGATGGGGATGCCGAGGTTGCTGCTGATGAGCTGGAGTTCCTTGATGTTGGAACGCGCGGTGAAGATGCGCTTGCTGTTTTCGATAGCGAGGTCGTTGGCGAGGTCCTCGGAGGTCTCCTTGGGCTGGACGTTGGGGACGACGAGGATGGTCTCACGGGCAATGGCCTTGTTGAGGGTGACGAGAATGCGATCAGCGGCGGCCTTGGCCTCGTACGTCAGGGGCTCGTTGGAGTAGGGTACGCCGTGCTTGGTCGCGTAGATGAGGTCTTCAAGAAGAGAGACGGAGGTGGACTTGCGGGCAGCTGCTGCAGTCCTAAGCTTCTTGCGGGTCTCGTTGGCCGAGGCAAAGAAAACTTCGCGCTCCTTGAGCTTGGCCTGGTCAGCGTTCTGAGCAGCAGAGGCCCTGAGCATGCCGATGATACGAATGGTCTCGTTCATGGTCATGGTGATGGATGTGAATGCGGTATAGGATAGAGTGATGTAGAAAGAAGAAGTGACGACTGAGTGTCTCTGAATAGATATAGAAAACTGGCGGATGGTGGTTTGCAGATTGTGGAGGCTTGTGAAGAACTGGAGTGTGATGGACGAGAGACAGTCAAGGACGAGCGATTGGAAAGTTTTTATGCTCTCCCAGCCTCCTCATTGCAAAGACAAACAATAGCAGAGAATTCTATTGTGGGCTCGCTTGAATGACGGTGGTGAAGGTGAACGCTGGAGGTGAAGACGAGTGGACCAACCAGCGCTCAGCGTTGGGGTCGATGAAATCTGATCATGCTGGCACAATAGCAGAACGCGCAAGACGATAGGAGATGCTCAATAGGGAAATATGCAATCATCTGATGCTGATGCTGGATCGGGGCAGATCGATCTTGATAAGATCCATGGATGGGTGCATGTGGACAATTCTGGGGCCGACTTTCGATCGGGTGGCAAGAAAGAGACGACGGGAACGGAGATGGATGAATTTGTAGAGATTGTAGAGACATGAGAGAATGAGTACATACCTAATATCTGATAGTCAGAAATCTCGCGCAAAGACAATTGAGCCTTGCACACGGTTGGTGAATACTGATGAAAGTCGGAGCGGGGCAGCGACACACGGACTCTTGCAGACAGCGTCACAAAAGCTATGAGAACAGGTAGAGAGGAGGATGACAGCAGCGAGACTGTAAAGATTGACGAGAAGGGGTGAGGTCGGATATGTACGAGGCCAGCTGGAGCTTTAAGAGGCTTAACCCCTCGGACAGCACAAGTCAGCCATGCAGGCGCCCGCTCTAACTACGTTTCAAGACGCCGTTTCACGACCCCTGCTGACACCAACGAGTCGCTTCTGCCTCAGGCCAATCTGCAGCCGCACGCCTTGGACTGTGGAGCATCTGACGGGATATCCCATTATTATAGATGTACTTGAACATGTGATGTGTGCATATCTGGTTGGCATTGGCTGTCGGCGCCATGTGCTGGAGAGGGCGGTGACGTAGCCAAGGGTCTTCTCCGGCTCGCTACCCTGGCGCGAGATCTGCACCCGTCTGCGCGAAACTTTGAATCTTGCCCAACTTTTTCCCCAGACTTTTGTAACCCACTTCCAAACGCGTAGACGTCCTTAAACGTCTCTCCTAAGATTACCCATATCGAACACCACGGAGGAATTATGTCGCCATACGTCCACGAAGCCGTCGCGCACCGCAGCAAACGCGTGCGCTTCTCCAACGAGCCTGAGTCCTCGCCGCCCTCGATATCCTCTGACTCCGCCCTCGCGTCGACAAACGCTGCAGACGATTCTACCACGAATGCAAGCGACTTTGGCACCTCGGATAGCGACAGCGAACTATCCGAATCGAGCGAAGAGCCCAGCAGCGACGAGAGCTCAAGCGAGGAGGAAGACGACGATGGCGAGGACACAGAGATGGAGCTTGAAGATCCACAATCACAAGACGGCGTCGTAAACCTCCGCGCCAACAGAGGCACGAAGCCAATTATGAAGTTGGGCAACGAAGATCTAGGACCAGACATTCGCGGCTTCCTCAAAGACTTTCTGCCGCAGTTGAAGGCTGCGAACGAGGAATTGGAGGCGCAGAAGAAGGCCGGGACGCTGAAGAGCCTGGAATCTGTAGAGGGACAGGACGAGGGCGAGCCGTATATTGAGATGGTGAGTTCTGGATCTCGAGGGTATCGCATGGCGTTGCTGACAGTGTCTAGGACCTTGGACTAGGCGTTCTCGAAGAGAAAGACCCGAACGTGGACAGTGACAAGGACAGCGCGAGCGATGCGGAAGACGGCGATAAGGAAAAGGATGTGTTGGGCAAGCTGATGGGGCGCGAGAAGAGAGATCCTGCGAGCATCGAGGTCGTGCAAAACACAACAGAGTCAACATGAGATGCTGGCCAAGATGATTGCCGTCATTACGGGCGCCTTCAGAAACGGACTGAGCTACGGATACGACAGTGTTTGCGCGCGATCCGCATGCTCATACTGAGGCCTTCACCTATCCAGGCACTGGTTCGCCTGTCAAAGGCCTGATGTGTGAAGAGCGAACGAGATTCGGTATAACCCCTCACCTGTGGCTCTGTGCGGAAGCTAATGTAGCATAAGGATCACGCAACCTTCCGGTATGCTCTTCAATGTAAAATGTAGACATTGCAGATATGGGACCTAGGCTCGGAGTTGAACGACTGGATATCAATATCACGCATACACAATCACATACTGCAAGCACGCAATGCTTCGTCCTGTGAAGAACCCACGATGCATTGGTGGCTATAAGTAGCCGCCCCAGCACTTACACTTACTCTTCCTTAGACCTCACAGACAACGCATACACACACTACCATTTACAGCATCATTCGACTATATCGACAACAAACTTGATCATCATTCCAGCTCCACGAGACACGACTACGCTCAACGACCGTATCTGTCCCTCGTCAAACACAGTTGGGCCCAAGCCTCTTTTCTGTACCATCAGCCATTATGAGTGGAGTACCAGGTAGGGGTAGGGGTAGGGGTAGGGGTTCTGGAGACAAGGATGATGAGAAGAAAAAGGCTGATGAGAAGAAGAAGGCTGATGAGAAGAAAAAGGCTGAAGAGAAGAAAAAGGCTGATGAGAAGAAAAAGGCTGATGAGCAACACCGCAAGGAAGCGGAGCAAGGGCAAAGACCGATTCCTCAGGGGAATTTTGCGGTGACATCCTCTGGGAAGTTTGGAGCACCAAAAGCACCACCCAGCTATATGACATCCTCTGGGAAGTTTGGACCACCAAAAGCAGAACCCCGCTATATGGGTGAGCAAAAGAATATCTCGGTTGATTCAGCGTTCAAGACGGCCAGCTCAGTGTACAATTCTAAGACTGGGCCTCCTGATTATGCCCATGGACCCAAGAAACCCGCCGTGGACCCATTCTACAACCTGAGCCAGGGCTCTATTGAAACAGGAGCAAAACTGAAACCGGGTAGACCACGACGTAGAGTTGCTACTGGCAATGCACAGCCCCAAGGTCCACAGCTGGGCCCTGCTTACCCTACAGCTCCGTCGATACCACAAACACGGGACACGTCGCATACTCATAGCTTCCAGCAGCCCCCGCAGCAACAATTACCACCCATATCGTCGATTTCTCATGCCTCTCAAGCTCCGACAAAATCACGAACATGGGAAATACCACCCGCTCAAGCAGATGGGTCACGGCGGCCTCCAGTGCCACTAGCAGTAATGCCACAGATTTCCAATCCCACTACAACTCCGGCGAGATCACGAACATGGGACACGTCGTATACTGAAGCAAGTAGCTTCCAGCAACCCCCACAGCAACAGCCGCCTACGTTTGTGTCACATTACCCCCTAGCTAGACCGGACACACAGCAAACTCAACCTCCACGTGCCTTCCAGCAACCCCCACCTAGACACGAGCAAGGTTACGCTGAAGAGTATGATCCACATCACCGTCAAGGACATGTCCCCCATCAAGCTGCTGCCTATGGTTCACTGCAAGGTTCATATTCCTATGACACACAGCAACCCGAATATGACGCACGCGAAGCATATCCAGAACCTCCTCGTCGACGACAGACAGACCCAAGTTCGGACATGTCCGCGGCTGTCACTCGTCCTCTTGAGACTCTGAGCCTAGACCAACGTCCCTATCTAGAACAACCACGACAACCTTATCAGCAACCCTCGTTGGGCGCGACGACGTCCAGTCGACCCGAAAGGCTGAGACACACCCCGCCATCTGACCCTGATGAGCGTGCAACCCAGCGGCGGAACACAGGAAACACAGAGGGAAAGAAGGCTGCGAGGAGATCGAACATTCACGATCTTATGTAAGATCGACTTTCATGGAGAGGATTCACGAATAGATCATATTGACATCGTTTTATCGATTGTATACTAGAATGATTGTGTGGGCAAGGACGCGTGAGTCATGGGTTTAGAGCTGGCTCTAGACTCGAGAGGGAGGAGGGGAGCTCGAGTGTTTGCTACATTGTTATCTTCGGCAACATGTCTTGGTTTTTACATATGTACTTAATATTGTGTAACTGTAGCATAACTTAATATCGATTCAGCGAAATAGCTTTCGCCCACCCATGTTACATGCAGTTCATGCCTAGCCCCCACCTTTCAACATGCATCGCTAACGCCTCAAGAATGCCTCATTCTCACCACCTTCCCCTCCAACAGTGCTCTTCTAATGACCAACACCCCCCTTCGCCCACGTCGCATCAGCATTCTCATGAATCTTCGGCACCTCAATATACTCCCTCACCCCCTTCTTCCTCTGATAATCGCTATCGAACCGCTGATCCCTCTCCTTCAGCCTCTTCTCAAAATCCGGCATCTGATCCGCCGCCGTATAACTCGTCATCAACTGCGGTGGTCCCAGCGGCAACTTGTCGCCACGGTCAGTCTGCCAGAGATGGTAGATCTTGCCGTACAGCTCGACGACTTCTTCCATCTCTTTGTTCTCGGCTACTTCCCATGCGGCTTCTGGTACGCCGGTTGGACGCGGCATGATTAGCATTCCGGACTTTACTTCGAAGACGTGGGAGTGCCAGAGCTTTTGCTCTTCGGCGTCGAGGGTTGAGTAGAGTTTGGGAGAGATCATGTACTCTGAGATTGTATTAGTATGAAGTCTTGCGGTTGAGGACGTAGGATGCTTACCGATGCCGATGATTCGCGCGCCTTTCTCGGGAGAGTCGTAGAGGATGCATTGGCGTACTTCATCGTTCAGGTGCGCGCAGTAGTGGTTTGATTCGACTGCATCGCGCTTGGGGTCGTGAGCATACGCGTGGAAGGCGTTGAGGTGAGCGCATATCCTCTTGACTGGTGCGAAGTTCTGTACAATTGGTCAGCGTAGTCACTACACGAGCGGAATTATGCTTACCTGAGTCATACCAGCACCGGTTTCAAGTGTGTTGTTGTATGCACTCTCAGGCTCACCGGCCGTCTTGTTGTTCACGGGAAGCGAGTCCATGTTGTGTTCTGGGTGATATTGGTTCTCGGTGTTGACTGATGCTACGACTGGTAAGGCCTTAGATATATGAACTTTATCCTTGCTCTCAATCTCAGTCGCCTGTTGAAGTCGCCGATGATAATCGCCGTTTGGGAACAGTTATCGGCGTCTCAAATGGCGAAGTTTTGAGAATGCACATGGGACCATGAACAGAGGTTGACGTCATGATGACTTTTGATTGGGTAAAACACCGGACCCTGCACCCCGAGATTTCTTCTTGGGGAAGCAAAAGCCGACCGACGAAGACAATGCATCTTCAACTAAGTCATTATCGGCGTCTTCTCTAAGGTAATTATCTCGTTGATTTTGGCAACCACAGGGAGGCCTGAACTTGCTTTGGAGCAACACAACACTAAAAGTTGCTAAAAGCGATCTTTCGAGGTCTAACCGCGCACAACATGGAAAGCTCAGTACAATGCATACAACTTCTGAATGTGCGTTTCGGCTGGGGCGATGACCAAGCGTCTCCAGTATTGTCTATACTCTAGACTGCGACGGTCTTGCACATGTAACCGCAATACTGACTATATCTAAGAGACTAAGGTGTAGTCGAACCTCTTCGTTTGAACCTACACTCAACACCAGTCTGGACGTTGAAAGAAGCATTGTGCGTTTTCCATGGCTTGTCATGTGCCATCTCAAAGTCGAACCGATGCAATACCTCGGCAGTCACTTTGTAAATCTGTGTCAAAGCGAGCTGTGTATTGTTAGTATTTCTCTAGTATGTGATCACGGAGAACTCACGGGTCTGCCAACGCATGTGCGTGTCCCAGCACCCCAACCTAGGATTGTCTTCTCCATCGCCCGCGTACGATCTTCACTCTGCAGCCATCGCTCGGGAACGAATTCTAGCGCATCTTTTCCAAATATGTCTTTGTCGTGCGAAACGATTGAAGGGTTCATTCCAACTGTGTAGCCCGCTGGGATGTACTTCCCGCACAGAGTGATTCCTTCGTTCGGAGCGTACCGAGGCATCGATACCGAGAATGGAGAGAATAATCTCAGGGCTTCCTTCACAGTCGCTACGAGGTATGGAAGAGAATATACCTGACTGTACTGTACTGGTGATGAGAGGGCACCGTTCTCAAAGGCCGCATCAACTTCTGCGCGCGCCTTTTCCAGTTTATCGGGGTTCTTCATCAAGAAATAGAAAACGGAGCGCATTGCGATGGACGTGCTATCAGCTCCAGCCATGCTAATAACAGTCAGCATGATACTCCAGGGTAGCTGTTCTGTCAGTACACATACATTGCAACCCACATGTCCGATGTGATCTCTCTGTGCGAGTAGTTTACTTTCTCTCCCTTTTCTTGCACAATCGCCAGAAGCTGAGAAAGTAGGTCGGGTCGCTTTCCCGTCACTTCAAGGGTTCTCTCGGTAGCTGTCTTCGTCTCTATAATCGCAGTCTTCTTGATATCCTCCACCGCCAGCACAGCCTTCAGTAAGCTCGGAATGCACACAGCGACCAAAAGCAGAAACGGTCGTATGTAGTACGGAGTGACTGTCAGAAGTGTAAGAAATGGCATCGCAAGATGGACCGAGTGGATGTAGTTGTTGTAATCGATGCTGTCCTTGAGAAAACCAAAGGCTTGACCGAAGAAGGCGACACCGACGCTGTCAAAAGAGTACCTAACCACAAGTTAGACTGTGAAATCGGTGAAAGCTAATTTGTAACTTACATCTCGAGCCAAAGACCAAAGTCAAATACTTCGTTGCTATCGGCGAAGCTACCCAATCGTTCAAGAAAGAGTTCCAAGGTCGCATCCAGATTCGGTTCGTTTTTCAGTATGCTGGAAAGGGAATAGACACCTCCAACAATCCTTCGATACGCTGCGTGCGCTTTCTCGTTGGTCTGCGTGAACAAGTCCGGCTGGCTGTTTAGTCCTGATGGTCGCCATGGATTGTACCAATCCGTCTTTTGTAGGGCCTTTTGAACCGGGTAGATGTGTGGAATGGCCGTGGTGTCGGTCGTCACTACCTCATCGGGTGCGATTCGAATGATGGGGCCATATTTCTGGTGAAGAACGCGCTCGATAATCTCAATGTCGCCTTTGTGATGGTGCCACATAAGCCATGTTCGTGATACCGATGCCCAGAATGGTCCTGGAACCTTGGCTAGTGGATGGAGGGTTCGAGTATAGATGGTCCAGACGAGATAGTATGAGACGAAAGATGTAGAAAGGTAGATCAAGAGGACAGATCGAAGATGTGCACCCAGAAAAACATCATGTAGAAGCGTCATGTTGCATATCCCGACGTTGGAGGACAGAAACACCACGCGAACGATGGTGGAGGGGACAGACGGAATTATCTTCCATCGTCGCTCATCGGTAACTGCAGCACTCTGCAGCCAACCCTTTCAGGCCCCCGATAGCGAGCTACGACTCGAACAGGCCGTCCCAGTATACTGAAAGGAGAGACGATGCCGAAATGCGGGTCTCTCTACTGTGGGCACGCTGCAAGTGCCGGGGCGTACCGCAGACCCTCGCGTTCTGGCCATGGTGTGCGCTTTGCACGAGTCGCAAAAGCAAACTTGTGGTGTTCTCAGCTTCGCCAGCTGAACAAAAGTCGCTTAGGAAATCCGCGAACTATTCGTTGTTCGATTTGATGTGTCCAGACTGTCCAGCATCGCTTTTTCTCATTGCCATGTGGCGGGAAGTCGGAAGGATGCTGCCGCGCTCGGAATGGCCGAATGGGGTTTGCTTCTGCAAGGGGGTCCACGGCAGCACCCTAATCGCAACACCCTGTTCATAGCAGGCTCAGCCGCCGTCCCGAGTCGCCTATCCCGCCTGCCGCCTCCAGAGTTTTGCATGACTTGTGACTTCTTCAACTTTGCTGTCGCCTATCGACGCAGCTTACTCGTGTGTCTGTTCACAGTCTCCCCACGCTGCCACGAAGCGAAGCGAAGCCAGCCCTCCACACACCTACCGTCCTCCAATGCCGCCTCAATTACGCCAGGGATGCATAATCGCGAGGCATGAGACTATAGTCTACAGACGCGCAAGCCCAAGAGCCGCTACTTAGCTCACAACAACGTCTAGACTATCAATTTGACGTTGTGTGGATATCTGGACTTCCGCGGGGAGCCAATAGGATCTGAAACCGCGATGATGGATGCACAACCTTGAACGCCTCTCCATCTTTTTTCCCAGGGCACCAGGAATACTATGGTCGTGAGGGCAACGCCGTGTAGTAGGCATTCGGCCCTATGTACACTGGCGTAGCCACGCATTCTAAGAATTGATCGGATTACTCACTACGCGGCTTACTACATCTTCACAAAACAACTTCCGCATCAATATGTACATCGGCGAGGACTCAATTCAGCTAGGTTTCTGATCCCATTAACCCTTTCGGTAGTCCCCGGGTGCCGAGCCGCCTGGGACGGCACGTCGGTCATGCAGCCTGCTCGGTAGAGTTCGCCTCGAATCCTACGCAGGTCAAGCAGAAACAAATTCTCCTGAATATCAACTGGGATATCGAATACCAGGATGCTGGTAAGGATGTACGGAAACGTGCTGATGATACCCAAGATTCGGGATGGCATTTGGCCATGGCTGCCTTTCTTCTGCTTTTTCACCACCGTCGTACACTATATGTATCAATGATCATTGAACGAGGATCGACAGCTCGTCATATTCGTGGCTCACCTTCTTGGGTCTTTTATACTACTCAACATGCGGTGGAATGAGGTGCTCGTCATAGGGCTCACAACATTGAGTAGTTTTGTTCATACAGCTCTAGCACAAGATGGCTTGAACATGCTACCGCCATGCGCCGTAAGTCCTTGTTTCTCCTCCACTTCTATGAGAGCATATCACTGACAGTACTAGGCAAAATGCTTGCAGAATGCTGTCACTGCCCAGACAACATGCGCACCTACTGATGTGCAATGTATCTGTGACAATGAAACCATAAACGCGGCCATCCAGACCTGCGTGGGTGGCGCTTGCTCAGTCAAAGAATCCCTCAGTAAGAATCCCCACCAGACTCTACATCAACCGCGCTGACATGAGGCTCACAACAGCTGCTGTTAACGTTACTTCCACGATGTGCGAGAGGCCTGTCCGAGACCGATCCAACGTCATATTCTTGACGGGTATCACTGCAGGTTCCGTTGCTCTCGCCGCCGTCACCGTTCGCACGTGGTCCGCAATCAGTCAGAATTCGTTCGGCCTAGACGATGTCTTTGCAATAGCAGCCGAAGCAGCGTGTCTCCCTGTGACGGTGATACAATGTTACACGCCGAAACTTGGTTTCGGGAAAGACACTTGGGTAGTTCCCCATGGCGATATCTACAAGGTTTTGAGGGTAAGCACACGACACTCAATGTGTTTGGATGACTACTGACTGCTCAACAGCTGACCTACGGCTCCCAAATATCCTACTTCCTCTGCTGTGGGCTCACCAAGCTCGCTTTCCTATTCTTCTTTCTCCGGATCTTTCCCTCCGAGACGACCCGAAAATGGATATGGGTGTTCATCGTCATATCAGTGCTCTGGACAATCGCATTCGCATTTACAATGACCTTCGCCTGCAGACCTATCTCCGCAGTATGGACTTCATGGGATGGCACGAGCACACCGGATTACTGTATAAACCAGAATCTGTTCTATCTGGTAGCAGCGGCGTTCAACATCGGCCTGGACGTCGCGATAGTCCTGATACCGATCCCGAATCTGATGACGCTGAAGCTCAGTCCGCGTAAGAAGGTCTTCCTCAGCGCAATCTTTGGCGTTGGTGGCATGTAAGTCAATCCATCTACTTAGTAAAGTATCGCCGCATGCTGACAAGAGTACTTCAGTACCATCATAGTGTCCTGCATCCGCCTCAGCGCCGTCGCCAAATACGCCACATCAACGAATCCCATGTACGACAACCTTATGTCCGGCGTATATTCCATTCTCGAGATCAACGTCGGTATAATATGCGTCTCCATGCCAGCCTTCCGACGATTCCTCGCTCAGTTAGTACCCAAGTGCTTTGGCACGACGCAAAACAACTCGGATCCAAACGAAGACGACGACACGCCCAATCGGCCATCAAAAAGGAGAGGCAAGCCCAGCAGAAGCATGCTGGATGCAAGCTTGTTCAACACTACGATGGCGAGGACGGTAGACGATACGCTAGAGGGTGTTGGAAAGGCGGATGACGAAGTGCACCTTGTAGAGCTGCGGAGAAGTGGATCAAAAACTTCGACGCAGAACCTGGATGGAAGTCTGCGAGGGCACGACGAGGAGAAGATGCCTCCTAGCTACCACGCTTCATGATATTACGAATTTTGCTGTTACAAAGCTTACGACGTCTTCCTGAAAACCATCCCAAACCAAACATTTGTACCGACCCACTTCCAACCCCTCTCTCCCACAGCACCACCCTCAACGTCCCCCTTTCTCATCTCCCGCTCGTGAACACTAACTACTTCAAGCCCCGCAGTCTTGGCTGCCGCGGCAGTCTCTTCCACTGTGTAGACATAACTACTTCCCCTAACCTTGACACCGTCTGCATTGACGAAACCAGCTTGACTGACGCGTCCCATGTCCGCGTGCATGTTTGTGACCAACGCCGTGCCACCAGGTAAGAGCAATGCTGCTAACGTGGCGAAGTAATCCTTCAGTGGGATGTGCTCCAGGACTAGAGTGGATGTGACGGCATGGACGGGTCGCAGGTTTGATACCGCAGGTAGCGGAGAGGCTGATGGATTGTCGACAGTTGGAAAACAGTCGCAGCACTCTAGCCTGGACCGTACCCCTTGTTGGTTCTTCTCCTTCAACAACGGCGACAGCTTCTTCGCAGCGACATCTAACATGCCCTGTGAGAAGTCCAGACCAGTGACCTTAACGCTCTTCCCGTTCCAATCGTATCGCACAAGTTTTTCCGTGTTACGTCCGGTACCACATCCTAGATCCAGTACAAGGAGCTCTTGTTCTGTTGCAGTGCTGTTCTTGACTTGGGATAAGAACTCTGGAAGGAGGGCCTGGAGCTCTAGATCGTCAATCGCTTGCAACATGTTGCCATCGGTGTCGTAGATGGCAGCCCATTGGTCGTAGGCGGCTTGAGTCGGAATGTGCTGGACTGGAGTTGAAGGCTTTTGTGGAGCCGTGGTCGGTTGTAAGGTTTGGGTACGCTTTGCCGTTTGTTGGCCGTCCACAGTTGAGTCCGATTCAGTGGTCGAGAAAGAGGCATTGGCGGCTGCGTTGACGTCAACCAGGGACGTGTCAAAGGTCATATCGATGGATGTTGGCTGTGTCATGTTGATAATAGTGCTCTCGAATGTGGAATGGAAGATAGGTTGCTGATTGTAGATGGTGGTTGGTTGGCTGGGCCTGGACACAGATGACGAACAGTTACTGCAGATCTGAAGTGGGGTAAAGTTCCTGAGGATTGATGCTTTTCCTGCTCGGTGCCTGAAGAAGTCTTATATGCCAACCTGCTCCAGCCAATGACTCTTCTGAACGCCCTCTCACGCCCAGTATGTATCCAGCATTACCCAATTAGGCGATATGTCGTGCAGCTCTCCGTAGCGTGAGTCACATCTGCATCTGCTGGGTTCTGGGTCGCGCTAACCTGCCCCCGGCGTCCGCCACGTCCGAACTTCACTCAACATGCGTTCGGTCCTTCCAAGCTAGCACGAACAGAGCTGATGAGAGGTAGACCTCGCGCAAGCGCGTAGTCGCTGTTTCGTGATGTTCATGGCTGGACTTCGATGAGAGATTCGTACAGCGTTCACTCCATTACTGCTCCCGGGTATCTTCCTACACTCAAGACCCATCTTCAAAGTATCTAGCAAGTATCCGGTCGCGATGCGTGACCAGGCGTGTGCGCGTCGTTAGCGCGTCGCGCAAACGCGTGTCCACCCAACCCTTGCCCAGTTGCTCATCCAATAGCAGATGTGTATACGCAAAGACATTAGCATCGAACAAGCCCGGTCTATGCGCGCCGAAGAACCAGTCGTCTTTACCCAGCAGCGTCTCTAGTGTTGCGAATGCCTCGTCTGCCTGGTTGTACAGCGTCTCGTCGTTGATTATGCTCGAGAACTTGAGCAGTTCGGTTTCGGCGGCGAGACGTAGTTCGCGGGAGATCGTGAGGCGCACGAAGGGGTTGCGGGAACTTGGGAGGATGTAGAGGGGTTCGGCGATGGTGGTGAAGTTGGGAGAGAGGTAGACAGTGTAGAGCTGGGATATGTTAGCCATGAGTTGAGTGTCCCTAGTGATGAACGTACCCAGGCTCTCCGTATTCGATGGTCTAGCAGACTCAGGTATGCTTCGTAGCGCGGATCTCCAGGCTCTTCTATCGCCTTCTCACTGTTGTTCATGGCCCATCGTTGCAGTTTGCTGGAGGGAACAGGCTGTGTTCGCTTGTACGGATCTGGCGAGGACGGTATTACAAAGGGTAGCGAGCCACTGGGAGAAGCATGGTTGTTTGCTGAGGCGACTTTGAAGGGTATTTTGGAAAACTTGAGGTAAGCCTGCGACCATGTGAGCTTGGTGGTGGGGGTTGGGCACCTATCGCATTGGACTGACCTGCCACTTCAAACACGCTGGGTTATGCGATGGTGCGCCTCGAATTGCTCCTCCATCTGTAGTGAATACATAGAGTACATGGGTGTCGTGATGTTGTGGTGCGCGTTGTGGGAAGTCGTTGACGGGATACGTGATGAGAGGAAATTGGTCGAACAGCTGCTTTATTGGGGTAGGGACGGAGAATAGGCTGCGCGACGATGGTTGTCTTCTAATGCTTCTAGCGGAAGCGTTGTCATCGTCGGGTCGCGACATCATGGCTATGCGTGGTGATGCTGGCGATGATGTCGCAAAAAGTTGATGATGCGGCGGCCTCGGAGGAGAGCCCGCCGATGTCGTAACTGCGCGCTGCGACTCCCCTCAGCCCGCACGAAAGACATTCCCTTAACACCAACCAGACAGTTCGTCCTTTGACCTTACCACCTGCATGCATATCATTTATCCAAAGCGAGAGATGGTACATGTGGACCAAGCCATCTCGTTGCCGGCCGACTGCACAGCCTGCTAACAAGGCTAGGCGCACAGCCAATCGTTTGCTTCCTGGTTGTAGGACCATCTGCAGAGAGTCGAGAGAAGGCTACCAATAGTCGACCGTACGAGGCTGTCAAGCCATCTCCATGTTAGCGCCATGTTCAGGCCTAGCTATGATGGCCTTCGTTTGTGTTTACGGTCGTCAGCGCCACTGGAAGCCGAGAGAGACGCATCCCTAAGTATAATGACGACAAGGCTGAGTCTACATTATACATACAAGATTTGTTCCCTCAGTGGCTAGAGCTCATAGGCAGTTGAGAAGTTACACATGGTTTGTGGGGCAGTGCAGCTCAAGGCTGAGGCATTAAAGAGATCAAGACGGCCACCACCCCCATTTACTCCGCCCA
Source organism: Alternaria hordeiaustralica (assembly GCF_023758085.1). Classification (NCBI taxonomy): domain Eukaryota; kingdom Fungi; phylum Ascomycota; class Dothideomycetes; order Pleosporales; family Pleosporaceae; genus Alternaria; species Alternaria hordeiaustralica. The sequence goes on along the minus strand of NW_026056813.1, from coordinate 128,615 downwards.
ACAAGGCTTTCGTCTTTCCATTCATCTTTTTATCTTACGCATGCTATTTTGCTCATCCTAATGGCCATAGGAAGACTTCAAGCTGCACTGGCGGCCGCGACCAACGAAGTAACAGTCGCGGCAGCAAACCTCAACTTCGACTTCACCCTAGTCAAGTATGAGGCACCAAAGGAGTACCAGGCCCTAGGAAACGTACTCACGTCGAAGCGCAAAGACAATGCCGAGCTCGGTTCCATTCACGTTCTAGCTAGGCAGCTAGGTGCGCTCTTCGATGGCATTTGTCCGGCAACACCTGCGCTTTTGGAGGCGTATGGCAAGCGAGCATCCGAAATCGCCCAAGCCTCGAAAGTCATATCCGAGCCATACGCTGGCACACTCTTCGGCGATTATACTGGCATTGATGGGACTTCTATCTGAGCGGCAGCTACTTCATCAAAGTGCGCTTTGCATGTTCATCTATTGGCGTGTCTGCTTGCTCGCGTGTGGACAGCGCCTGAAGCTATTGCGATCTGGGTCGAGATAGTAGCAGAGCGCAAAAGAGAAATAGCGCGCAAGGTCGACAACGAGGAACCAGTCGCATTCTCATTAGCGGCAGCAGTGGGACAAGATATTTCCCGGTCTCAACTCGCCGTTTGGGATACTAGTGCAAGAGCTTGGCTACGTACTGCCGACGATGTTTTCTGCCGACAACAAAAGCAACTTGAGCTAATACTCAAGAACATCGACCTCGCCGCGCCCGGTGGCCCAGCAGTTTTTCCGAGCGTCATTGAAACTTGGAAAATAGCAATCACAACCATGGACAGGCTGATCTCAGGAATACCACAGGCTGTCCAAGACGCTGCTGCGCTATTAGGTCTCTCCGCATGGCATCTCTATCCAGATCTGAGCCTTTATGACCCAGAGATGGTCGAAGTAAAGATGGGAGATTCACTCGTTGATACAGGTGGTGTATTGTCCATCGGTGTATCGAAAAGACCAGACATCACGGGGAGAGAAAACAGCATCTATTGGTCCCTTTCGCTGGCGCAGTTACGTTACTACGGCCATCCAGTCAAGGTGGAGAGAGGTCTTGGGGCCGAGTGTCGACTGACACTTGCTCAGCTTGATCTTGTGATATTTGCCGTCTTGCTTGAAGAATGGAGGTATGAGGAATCTGAAAGCGAGTCGGTTGCTAGAGCTGTTATATCTCTGGTCGACAGAGTCAACATGTCCCAGCTAGGGTCTCTACACGAGAAGCGACTGCTCAAGATACTGAGAGATGGCGCTTCCGCTTTGATCAATCCTCTCAACGGATCTCAAGACATGACTCGTAGGTTGATACAGCTGGGTCGCAGAAGGGCTCTTCGTTTGCTGTATAATTCGAATGATCCGCGCAAGCTTGATGAGCAATCTGCAGCTCTCTTCGACCTACTCGATGGCGAAAACTTCATGTCGCTTTTCAGGGATACAGAATCGCAGATTAGGTTCCTTCGTCATAAAGCGGAACTCTTAACTAGTGAGAACATTCCATCAGACGCCTACATCATACGGTATGCTCAGCCCGGCACGCCGTGGGTAGACGAATCCTCAGCTCTCGATAAAGATCGACCCCCTTGTCGAAGTAGCGCTCCGAACACTCCACGCTTATCAGGGTCCACAGCCACCACAACGCTCGAAGACCTGTCATTGCAAACACATGATGCACCGGAGACCCTCGTAGAACGTCCGGCGGCTAAAGATACTCCCCGGCAAGAGCCTCATGCAAATCGGATATCTTCCGAGTACTCTACCGCAGCTGTTAATGATCAGACCGATAGTGAAGGAGAAAGTGACTCTGACTACTCTTTTGAATCAGAGGTCGAGATACTAGAGGATGACGTGGATGTCTCTGATGCTGAAGACGACCAGAATACTCATCGGCCGGTTGCCGTATCACACGCTTACGGGAATGGCTCTCGGTACTACCTCTTGGCTACTGCCTTGATTCCTGTGCCATGTGGGCAAGCGGAGAATACGCCTCATCATAGATGGGTGCCCAAACATCTTCGTGGCGTTGCCATCCCGGATGGAGAAGTGATTACTCGCGATATGGACGAGAAGTTCAACCTCTGGCATGATTGCATAAAGATTGTCGCAACAGAGCCTTCAGACGACTATGTGTATCATCATGTAATGGGTAATACGACGACGGCAGCGTTGTTCGCTCGTAAAATACCGGATGTCTTCGTCCCAGACCATTCGGATGCTACGATCGAAGACCTTCAGTGGTGCCTGGACAACGACCTTCTCAGCCCCACTAATCTGATACATCATATCTGCATCTCAGAGTCTTCGAGAGTTTCGAAAACTTTAGCCGCTTTTGCTAAAGCAGCCCTGATCTACGATGGCTTGACTGATGCTACCGTTGATGCCAACATTCTCAACTCTACTCTGACTAGCAAACATTGGGCTTCAGAAACTTGGCGTGTCACCATGTCTCCAGAACTTACACTCTCGTTAATAGCCTATTTCGAGTCCGGCACCCATGACGTCGACCCGCATCAACTGAAGAATGTCATTGCCGTCTCGTATGCAAACTCTCTGTTTGTAGCCAGTGCGGTACGTTGATTTCTAGTGCATTTGAAGTATCTTCTGACAGCTGTAGTTGATTCAAGACCCGCTGGAAACCATGAAGAAGCCGTACTACCGAGCTTTCCGGAGGATCCTAGGAAATATAGGAAAGCCAGGGCTTACCTTCCTCTTGCCTCCTCAAGAACCAATAACACGAGAGATCAACATTGGGGGTTGGAAAATCGATGGTTATCGTCGCTTCGACGGAACTAAGGGTAGCTCGTTCGAAAGCACATCTGTGCATCTTTCCTTCACAGAATATCACGTCCCACTCTTCGATGGCTCAAGAGGTGCGCATGACAACCAGATATCGTTTGTCGAATCCGTCATCTCCGTCCAAGACAAAGGGAAATGGGTCGCTGATATAGATCCTATTCCCTTGGTCGACGGGTACAGGGGTGCGGCCATAGACAGATGTGGTACACTTCGCCGGTTCGACACGAAACTCCCATGCCAGCACGCGATCAACACCAGTCCAGATTATGAAGCCACTGCAGTAGACACGTGGGACGAGCTACTTGATATGCCGACCGGTATCTGCGTCATTCGAGCCGGCAACAACTGGGTCGGGAGATTAGCCTCAACTCTGGTGGCATTCCAGCGAATGCGCGAGAACTCAACCGATTTTGCCATTACGGTGTGCCCAACTCATGTTTGCTGGATCTGCGAAAGATCGAGTTTTCGACACCACGCTTACATCTATTGAACATGGCTCTCACCTTACTTGGTGGACGACGACTGAGAAGATGGGAGATTTGCGCTAGGGATGTCCGGAAACGATAGACGATTGCAGTTATTTTGACTAGCTTCATCGTTCACTCGATATGAAATTGTAGCCAATGCACAAGAGTTTGTAATGAGAAGATATCTTCACTCTTCTACAGTCAGCTAGTTCGTAGTCACACAGATTCAGGATATTTGGTCAAAGGGGGAATCAAATTCTATACATTCGGGTTATGACTTTCCCTTCTCCTTCACGAAGCGGGCTGCCGCTTCTTATATATCATCACTCATTAAAAGCCAGAGACGATGCTCCAAAACCTCAAATACTTCCAGAAAGCAGATCCTACGCTACGCAAACGCTTAGATAAGCTGCTGGAACGCACGGTCGAGAGGAGATCGGAGAGGCTTGACCTCCTTGTAGAAGTCAATGGTAGCCTTAGCACGCTTGGCAATGCCCTCGGGGGTGAACTCGAACTTGGCGTAGACCTCCTTGTATGGTCCGGAGGCACCGAAGCGGTTGAGACCGAATTGCTCGTGCGAGTACTTCTCCCAGCCCATGGTGGACATGACCTCAACACTGAGCGATGGGATACCGCCGGGGATAACAGACATCTTGTAGTCCTTGTCTTGCGCGTCGAAGACCTCGAAGCAAGGCAGGGAAGCAACACGGGCGGTGATGCCCTGGTCCTTGAGGGTCTTGACGGCCTCCAAGCAGAGAGAGACCTCGGAACCAGTGGAAACGAGGGTGATCTGGGCGTCCTTGTCCTCAAGAGCGACGTAACCACCCTTGATGGCCTTCTCAAGAGTTGAGCCCTCAAGCTGGGGCAGGTTCTGACGGGTGAGGGCGAGGATGGATGGCGTGCCCTTGGAGGTAAGAGCCATGTAGTAAGCAGCAGAGCACTCGTTTCCGTCGGCCGGGCGCCAGACCATCATGTTGGGCAGAGCGCGGAAGTGGGCGAGAGTCTCGATAGGCTGGTGGGTGGGGCCGTCCTCACCAAGACCAATGGAGTCGTGGGTAGCGACGTAGATGACGCGCTGGTGTGAGAGAGAGGACAGACGGACGGCACCGGCGGCGTATGAAACGAAGTTCAGGAAAGTACCACCGGCAGGGATGATGGTGCCGTATGCGGACATGCCGTTCATGATGGCGGCCATGGCGTGCTCGCGGACACCATATCTCAGGTATCGGCCAGACCACTCACCAATGCCGAGCTCAGGGGGCTGGAAGTCGACGGCCTTCTTCCATCGGGTGTTGTTGGAGCCAGTCAGATCGGCGGAACCGGACAGAAGCTCAGGGACGACATCGTGGATCGCCTCGAGGACGCTCTCAGAGAGCTTTCTTGAGGCAATAGCGGCGTCGGTGGGCTTGTATGTGGGGAGGGCCTTCTGCCAGCCTTCGGGGAGGTCGCCGGTCAGACGGCGAGAGAGATCGGCGTGAAGCTCCTTGTGCTCCTCGCCGTACTTCTGGAAGAGCTTGTTCCACTCCTCCTCAGCAGCAGCACCCTCGGCGGCGTGCTTGTGGTACATGTCGTAGACCTCTTGGGGAACAGCGAACATCTTCTCGGGGTCGAAACCGAACTTCTCCTTGACCTGCTTGCAGTCGTCGGCCTTGAGGGGGTTTCCGTGGACACCGCCGGTACCCTGGAGCTTGGATCCGAAACCGATGGTGGTAGTGAGCTTGATCATCGAAGGCTTGTCGGTGACCTTCTTGGCCTCAGCGATGGCCTTCTCAATGCCCTCGAGGTCGGAGTCACCGTCCTCGACGTGCAGTACGTGCCATCCGTAGGACTCGAATCGCTTCATGACATCCTCAGTGAAGGCGCACTTGGTGTCACCGTCTGTATGACGTCAGTTCCCGTTTTTCCTTTCGAACTCTCTGCCAAACTTACCAATGGAGATGTGGTTGTCATCGTAGATGGCAATGAGGTTTCCAAGCTTCAAGTGACCGGCAGTGGAGGCAGCCTCGCTGGCAATACCCTCCATAGCGCAACCATCACCGAAGAACATGTAGACGTGGTTGTTGATCAGCTCGTAGCCGGGCTTGTTGAAGACGGCGGCGGTGTGCTTCTCAGCAATAGCGAGACCGACGGCATTGGCGAAACCCTGACCAAGAGGGCCAGTGGTGACCTCGATACCGGGGGTGTCGTGGGACTCGGGGTGACCGGGTGTGATGCTGTCGACTTGCTGCAGCGGAATTAGTTTTGACAGGCAGTAGAAATTATCTTGAATACGTACACGGAAGTTCTTCAGGTCGTCAATGCTGACGTTGTAGCCGAAGAGGTGGATCAGCGCATACTGGAGCATGCATCCGTGACCGTTGCTAGGCACTCAGTCAGCTTTTCCATCTGATAAAACGTGGGATGTTAGACCCCAATGCGAGCAATGTGTCTGCGCGGAGATGACTCTGGTGAAAAAGCCACAACGGGATCTCCGACAACGGCTGACATCAAGAAAGCAATGCTCTTTTATCTGCCGTCGCCGCGGAGATCCGCAACTTCTCATCCAAGACACCCCAGAACCATTGCGCGATTCCAAGCCTGCCATGACTACCATTGTATGTGTGGAAAAGTACAGAAAAGTACAGAAAAGTACGTACGAGAGGACGAAGCGGTCGCGGTTGACCCATTTGGGGTTCTTGGGGTTGAAAGTCATGAACTTGTTCCACACAACGTGGGCCACCGGGGCCATACCCATGGGGGCACCCGGGTGGCCGGAGTTTGCCTGGAATGTGGCATCGACCTATACGAAAACACCAAAAGTCAGCCATTGGATCTCTCAAACGACCCTCAACGGCCTCCAACAAGCTGCTGCCACTTTTGTTGGGAGCAGGACTGCTAGCGGGGTAGCTATTGATAATGGTGGGGCGGCCTCCAAAACAACAGAGGGATGTAACGTACCGCTAGGGTGCGGATGGTGTTGATAGCGAGCTCATCGGTCTTTCCGTACGGCATGATGGGCAGATCTGTCGATGGGGAAAAGATTGAAAGAAGAGAAGTTGTCGCAGACGTGCTGGTGTTTAGGTTTTGTAGTTATAGTGGGGTGGCTAGCCGTCATGCCTGCCTCACTCATAACGCCAGAGTGGACGTATTAGTGGGGTCTCTCAAAGCCCGATTACATCAACCAGTCGCCGCACTTTCTGCCACAACATGCCACATCCCACCTGCTAGCACACCGCGCATACCAGCTTGCTGCTTGTTTTGCTTTTAGTAAGCCTGCGCCGTGTGCTGACATGGTTTGCCGTGTCTCGTCCTGCCGGTCAATGGCGCGCTGCTGCAGCTGCAAGTGACTGTCCATTACTAACCTCCTGCCCTGGCCAGCCTCTGTTCCCTCTGCATCCGCCATGCGCCGAGAACGACCGCACTGGCGGACCACAGTGCCCCGATAGCGCAGGGAACGCCTCTCTCAAACTCTTGCTCCAACGTGTTGCACCATGCAGAAAACTCACGATGCGACAGAATTCTTCCGGGCGGCTATCGCGACACCCGGGATCGGCGCCGCGGCCGAAACAGAACTGCGTACATGAGGCTCAATCGTGAAAGCCCCAATACAGATGTCTCGACTAGAGCCGGACATTTAACCTGTTTATTCTCCGGTTGCGCTGAGAGACTGCGACGACGTGAGACTAGACTGCTAGGGCAGTTGGGTAAATAGCGCGCCCGCCGTGCTATATACCGCTGGCTGGCTAATCACAATCTCAACACCAAGGAGTCCCTGTACCAAGGCCGCTCAACCAGGCTGTTTGATTGACGGGTCAACCATGGAAAATCAATATATGTATTGTTACAATTTCGACATACGTAAAAGGATAAATGAGCGCTGTGGGTATCTATCTCGTACTATACAAACATGTAAAGGAAATGACAGTCTTGTCGTCTTCCATCCCCTCCTCCATTTCCGCCATCATCATTCATTAAGAAAATCTATACACAAGAAAAGGTTATGTAATCAAGAATCGAACTTCACCTCGCAGTTCCTCATCTCCACCCGACCTCCAGGAATAGGTCCTCGCCCTTTTTCCTCGGCGTGAGTCGGGGTACCCATGCAGGACTCTTCAATCCGTCCCGATCGAAGTCGACGTTTACGTCTCGGCCGATGTTCAACTCGGACATCTCGTCTCTCTTCCTCCTCACATTCAACGGCCGCACGACGTCTTCCTCGTACATGACTGGGCTTCTACCCCAAGCGCCACTCTGCACGCGACTCTTACGGTCGATACCCGTCTTTGAAGCAGGTGTCGTGCTCCACGACTCTGTGCTGTTGCTGCGCATGTGTGACCGAGCCCTGCGCGGAGGACTAGTCACACGCGGCGGGGATGTAAACGGGTCTCGGTGAGGGCTCTCTAGTCTAGGCCGGGACTCGAGTAGTAGTGGCGGAAGAGCATTGTTGCGTTTCTGAAGAAGTGCTGACGCGTCTGGGGCCCTACGTGGACTTCTGAAGTTCTGCTGCTGTGGCGAACTCTTTGGGCTACGCGGTACCAGCTGATTCGAAGACCGAGGCACCTTTGGGTATCGCAGCTTGGAGATTGGCGACTCAGCGACAGGTGATAGCTGCTGTTTATTACTGGCACTGTCATCCGACAGTTGCTTGTCTTCGTCCTCATCTTCAGGTGTGGAGTCGTTGGCATTTGTCGTCTCAAAAGATGTCTGACTGTTCAGGGAATCGCGTAGGTTGGTCGAAGTTCGCGATGTAGTACGCGACAGTGTGCTACCGTGCGATTTCTTGGACTTAATCTGCACAGTCTTCGGTGACTCTTTTGGGCGGACGATGCGCGCTGGACTGGCCTTGGGTGTCTGGTCACGGCTCTGGCCACTGGAGAAATAATAGTCGATGATGTCTCCAGATGTACTTGCGTCGCGCGAGCTGGCAGTCGTGGCTTTTGATTCGTACGAAGTGGCTGTAGATGTCATCTGGAAAGGTGGTGCCAAGCGCGGGCGTGTTGCAGGCTGCGCTTGAGGTGGTAGTGGTGCACCATGAGAGCGTGTCGCTGCCGCAGCAATCTGCTTCGGCTGGGGCCTCTCGTGACGAACAGGAATATTAAGAAACAACTCGGATCCACGTCCTACTGAACGCTGGTTGACGGCGAAGTTTGGTGCTCGTCTAGAGGGCTGTAGAGCGCGGATCGGAGGAATGGGTACTGGAGGCGTGGGCAACAGCATCGAGGATCTCCGGTGTGGTGAGGTCTCATCTTCTTCGAAGACAGTCTCCTGAGTCATCGTACTGACAGGCCGAAAGGCTGTGCTGGTATGCGATTGTGTCGCGAGAGGTGCCTTTTGATGCGTTGTGCCGACTTTTGGCGCCTTCTGAGGTACCACGGGCTTGCCATCCAGCTCGGCACTGATGGCCAGACCTATCTGATCCAGTGGCAACGAGGAATTTGAGGAACTGTTGGAAGTCCCCACCCCGAGTCGTTGCGCTGGACGTGCTGGGCCTTGCTTGCTGCCCCTGCGAAAAGCTCGCGGAGGCGCCAAGGGGAACTGCTTCGGTAGTTCAGTACCGTGTCCTACTTGGACATAGTGCGAGAATCTTGTCGAAAGCTGCTTTCCTCGCTGAGTCTCTCCCTTTTCGTCTCCATCGAAAACCACCCGTCGCTCCTTTCGCCTGCGCAAGCACACACTGAGCGCCATCAGTCCAATCGCCATAACAAAAGCTGCTACTGCAGCTACTGAAAGTCCAGCAATCTGCGCAGGTGTCATTCTAGGAGGATTGTTTGAAGCCGTTGTTGCTGCGACAGGCGAAGACGTTGCCGACGAAGTAGCAGACGGGAGTGAAGGAACAGTATCGGCAAAAGCGGTCTGGGTAGAGCTGCTTTGAATTCGTGAAGAGGATGTGATGATTGGTGTGCTCGTTGTGGTTGGTAGACTGATAGTCGGCGACATGGTGCGAGTTGCGCTCGTCACGACGTACGTGAGAACACTCTTGGTCGGCATGACCGCATCCTTTTGCCCCAGACAAATCCCGTAGGTTGAACTGAGCGATGCCTGGGCATCTTCCATGGGGCACGATAGGTAGATGCAGCCGAGAGCCACTTCGCCAAGTGACTCTCCAGCATTACTATAACGAGAACAGAGGCATTGAAGACTCTCTTGACCAGAACATGCTACGGGAAATCTTTCGTCCAGCGAAGATCGTAAACATGATTGTGCGCATTGGGGTACATTCTGTTGAAGCGCCTGCGGGAGAGAGTTTGGTGTGGAAGCAACAGTGGGAGCTGCCTGCATCGGCGAAGCTAGTATTATAAAGACTGATGAGATCCATAGCCTTCTGAAGTGGCTCATAAGCATAGTTGTACAGTATCTGTACCAGTGTTAGCTACATCTTCAAGGATGGACGTATGACAATAGTTTACTCACTAAGAGATCTAGACATGAGGGAAGATGCGGAGAAGCGCTGAACCTGCAGCGGAATGAACAAGGAAATTGAAGGAGAGAAACTCAAGGAAATTCGTAACGCGTCCACCGTCTCATGAAGTTTTGTTGATGTATACAAAAGCCATTAAGTGGGGGATGGTAGGCTGACAATATGTATTGGCATCGTTGCCAGCCGCCATGTCAGAGCCCTGCGTGAGCAACCGCTGAGGCGCCACGATAGCGGCTTCTCGAGGTCATTGACACCCATGGTAAGCGCTCGCAGAATTGAGAGAGGCTGATTGACTGGAGAGTCGTCGCTTCGAAGATGTGGTGGTGCAAAGATGCTATTCTAGGCGCTCGCGTCGTGCGCTAAGCGCTGGGGTTCGGGCTAGTCTACCACGTCAGCCAGTCGTTGCACGGCGCCTGTATAAACTTCGAGCAGAACACAAAAGCGAGCCTTGGCCTACGTGCATTACGTGGGACGAAAACACGCTGCAGCCCAGCGTTAGCGACTACCCGAGAACCGCGTCATTGGTGCTCGTTCGCGTTGGTGACGCGAAACTCGACTGACGAGGTCATGGACTATTCTGGGCCGTCATCTGGCTGTGCGCGTCTGTTTGGCATTATCGTCTGTCTTCGTGACAACGGCTGCGACATCTGGTGCTACCTCTCGAGAGAACCATATTCGTCCCAATTTCTAATTGAAGACTGGAGTAACGCGCAAAGGATGACAATTTCAGTCTTAGCGCAAATCGCACACTGATCAAACCGATACCATGGCAAGTCAGCAATTACAAAGGCGATCGACAGTCAGCTCGTCAGCTACCCGTTGTCACTGCAGTATGCATGACTTGTAACGGCGCCCAGAGGCCGAGATAACAGAGCTTCAAGTAGAGAAATATGGATGTTCTTCGGCACCCACCCAAATCGGTTACCAGATGGCTAAATGCGCAGGAACGTCGTCGCTATGTGGAGACGTCACCACCAAAGCGGGTAACTTGGTCTGCATGTTGCGTAGGCATGTGGAGCTCACGGAGAGAAGAGGTGGAATACAGCCATACTCCGTCATGGGACGCAGATCTTGACGATAACAGGAGATGAAGTTATCGAACAGGAGAACGCGAATATAACCACGATATGGTATCTGCAAAGGCGTAGAACTAGAAGGCTCAGCATTAGACAAGCTGGGGGAATGCTCGTGCTTCGAGCCATGAACGAGGTGTAAACGTAGTCACCTGTTCGCGTGGCCAGAGCTGTCCCCCTATTCAGCGGCATTCACGGGCGGTCATTGCTCCCACGTGTCGTTCGTGGGTCCTCCCGTCAGTCTGACTCAGGACTGTGCGCAAGAGTTGAGACAGAAGTTGAGACTGTTGATGCATCATCCCAGGAGAAGGGTACTGGAACAGCACAACGCTGGTAAGAAGTATAGTATTCAGACAGAGTGTCTTCGGCACGGCTAAGCCCCGGCTGCCAGTCAGATTAGTGATTTATAGTTTCGTCAAGGACGGGACGAAGATGGCAGTCGCATGACCGCGACACGTTCATGTTCACAAGTGCTGAGTACCCCAGAAGAGCATAAATCCAGCATCCACCCAGACCTGAGGCGACATGACCAGCAGGCAGCCGAGTGCAACGGCAGAAAAGCGAGGCGAGGATACTTGGGAAAATCCAAAAATCTGATTGCGCAATGATTGGCCGAAGCGCGCGAGTCGGGGAGATGAAGCGATGCGACGGACGTTTGGCGAATGTTCGTGTGTTGCGGGGCTAGCCGCAAGGAGACTAGAGTCAATAGCCCCCCGGTCAGTGCTTGGCCGAGGAGCGACTCGAGTGGCTGGCAGAAGCGTGATGTGATACCAAACCTGTCAGCGCACCACCACGGGCTGCTGATGGAGGTAGAACAGCAGCAGATAGAGCGACGCAGTGCGAGGCCGGGACCTTGCCTGCAGATGCAAGACAGGACGGGTGAGAAGGAGAGGCCAAACGCGACGGCGTTTCAAGGCACCGTGCCTGGATGCTTTGCCGGCTCCAAGCGTCAAGGCCCTCTTCTTTCGATGGGTCCAAAATTTCCATAAACCTTCTAGAAGCGCAGCTAGTCAGACTCAGGCGGGACGGGATTTACGGGAGTCGCATCTGGCGGTGTTGTCGACAGCGCTTCCATGTCAAACCGCGTAGTGCAACAGAGGCTGAGGAGGCGACACCAGGGCCTGCAGCAAGAGCGGGCGAGCTGCAGCGAATAGAGCTGCTGTGCCCGGCGGCCAATGGCGGAGGCCAACTTACGGTGAGCGAACAGGCGAACAGGTTCCAGGTGGGTGGACGAACAGGCGGGCACGTCTGATGGGTGTGGTGTTGGGTCGGCAGTGGGTGGGCTCAGACAGGCCTTCACGTCAAGACCGCGGACAGCGCAGAAGCAGCGAAGATGGCGAACCGGCCAGGGGGAATCGGCAAAAGATGTTAGTGATGCTAGCACCTAGTCGTTGCAAGATGGGCATCGGAGGGTTTGGTGGTAGAGTGGCCCGGGAGCAGCTGCAGGCTAGCTAGGCCTGGCGATGCTTCCTTTCGCGGGCAAGCGCCTCTCCTTTCGCGGCCTTCATCAGCCTTCTTCATACTCGCCTCTTGTTCTTTGCTTCTCCCAAACGTCAATCCACGGCTGTACTTCGTCGCAATCGCTGCAGTCCCAGTCCCGGCCCTTTTCTGCGCCTCTTGTTTCTTGCTGCGACACGTCGGCGAGCGCGCAGCCAACGTTGCTTCCCCCAGCCGATCCACCCCCGAGCCGACCGTGCAGCAACCCTGAGACCTCGGAGCGAAGCGAGCCTCGTCGTCGCTCATACGCCAGCCATCCCTTCACCTTCGTCCTCCACCCTCATCCCTTCGACATCCGACCGCTGCCCACCGCGCCTTCCATTGGGGGTCGTCTTGTAATACCAGGTGAGCCTCCCTTTGCTTCTCGACGCCCCGTCGCGCCTGCCGCTGCCTGAGCTCTGGGACCCAAGCGCCACCGTCGAGCGCGAGCGAGCAAACATCGGCATCGCCTGCCCTCGCCTCGCCCACGGCTAAAGTCGCCAACCCTCTGCACTCGCACGACGCCGACGCTGTCTGCCATTGAGCTCCTATTGACTCTGCCCTCCAGATTTCCGCATTGGCCGGCCTCGACGGAACATCACCCACCCTACCCTAATAATCACCCCGGACACCGTCCCCTACCGCCATCATGGGTTGCGGAATGAGCACAGAGGAGAAGGAGGGCAAGCAGAGGAACGAGGAGATTGAGAACCAGCTCAAGCGCGACAAGATGATGCAGCGCAACGAGATCAAGATGCTGCTCCTCGGTCAGTATTGCGACGCCCGCCACGTTGCCAGCCTCTAACAGCGCGCAGGAGCCGGAGAGTCCGGAAAGTCGACCATCCTCAAGCAGATGAAGCTCATCCACGAGGGCGGATACTCACGCGACGAGCGCGAGTCGTTCAAGGAGATCATCTTCAGCAACACCGTCCAGTCGATGCGCGTCATCCTCGAGGCCATGGAGTCGCTCGAGCTGCCGCTCGACGACCAGCGCGCCGAATACCACGTCCAGACCATCTTCATGCAGCCGGCACAGATCGAGGGCGACAGCCTGCCCCCGGAGGTTGGAAACGCCATCTCAGTCCTGTGGAAGGACGCCGGTGTCCAACAGTGCTTCCAGCGCTCGCGCGAGTACCAGCTCAACGACTCTGCTAAATAGTGAGCATGCTCCTTGCAGTGAATGCGCAACATCGCTAACCGCTACAGCTACTTCGACTCCATCGACCGTATCGCTGCGCCCGACTACATTCCCAACGACCAGGACGTGCTCCGATCGCGTGTCAAGACGACTGGTATCACCGAAACTACCTTCATCATCGGCGATCTTACGTACCGCATGTTCGATGTCGGTGGTCAACGATCTGAGCGTAAGAAGTGGATACACTGCTTCGAGAACGTCACCACCATCCTCTTCCTCGTCGCCATCTCCGAATACGACCAGCTGTTGTTCGAGGACGAGACCGTCAACCGTATGCAAGAAGCCCTCACATTGTTCGACTCCATCTGCAACTCGCGGTGGTTCGTCAAGACATCCATCATCCTGTTCCTCAACAAGATCGATCGCTTCAAGGAGAAGCTGCCCGTCAGCCCCATGAAGAACTACTTCCCCGACTACGAGGGCGGCCCAGACTACGCTGCTGCGTGTGACTACATCCTGAACCGCTTCGTTTCGCTCAACCAACACGAGACAAAGCAAATTTACACGCATTTCACATGTGCCACAGACACTATGCAGATCCGCTTCGTCATGGCTGCAGTAAACGGTACGACTGCCCAACATTACTCTGCTTGTATCACGCTGACATGTTATAGACATTATTATCCAGGAGAACCTGCGGTTGTGCGGTTTGATATAAGTGCAATGGCGGCGGGATAAACGAACATCTTCCAACTGATCTCGAATCACGGGTTGCATGCCTCATGTCCTCCACAGGCGTTTGTGGACATTGCTTTGCATGTTTGCGCTTCTTTTGTCGAGAAGTGGTTTTGCTCAGGCCCGGGTCGCTACCTCTTTGATACCCTGCGGGCGGGCTGAAGAGACCATGGAACACACCACCAGCGAAGCGTCTTTTCATCTTCTTATTTCTTTTAACGTTTTCTTGGGCCCAACGAGGGATTGGGAATTGGAACGTGTCCTTTGATATAAAGAATCTTCCAACGGCGTGCGAAGCGTGTGTACAGCGGCTGCCAAAAGAAGCTTTTTTCCTAATACTACCTGTTCTTCCAAGTCTATTTTCACCGCAGCATGCACTTTTTGGCCTTCGTATGTATACAGCATGTGTGAGATATGTAGTGAAATGATGAATTACTTTTAACCTCTCAATCATCTCCCCTCATCAGATCATAGTACAAATCGTCTCGTCCCAGTCGCAACGACTTAAGCCATGCCAATCAATTCGGTTCCAACCAACAAGTCAATGCTCGCACACCTTGCATAATCGGACCCCAGAGTGCGGGAGCAACCTTGTCTCCGGAAGAAAGAAACAAAGGGACAATTTCGCGGAACAATTACGGGAACAAAGCAAGGGAACCAGCATCGTGCACACCCACACAAACATGGACAACTTTCTGGCAAACCCGACACTCTGGTTTCCCCCCCTTCTCCATAGCAAGTCAGTATTCGGGCCGGCCAAGACGAACTGGTTCGGCTGCTGTTGCCCTTGGAATACGGGCACAGATCGATCTACGATGTGACGCGATGCGATACGATGTGATGCGATGGTTTCATTACGGCTATTGTCACGATAGTGTGATAGTGGACATGCGCGGTCAGTCTCACAATGAGCAAGGGTCACGGCCCTCATCCAGTGCTTTTGTTGGTTCGCTACCTGATGTTTGGGTTCGGAATTTACATGACGCATCTTCTAGCTTGTGGGTTTCGATTCTTGACCCGTGAGCATGGTAAATGTGATGTTGTTTGTGCGGGCTGATTATCAAGGTGAAAGTGCGCAAGGGAATGCGGTTAGCGCGGACGTGGCGCCATCCCAGAGGCTTGGTCGTGACTTCCCTGCTCCACCACATCATCAATTCGACGTCTGTCCCTCGATGATTTGCAATGCTCACTACATGTGAAAATCTGTATCGAAATTACCCCTGGAGTTCATATCGGCTCCATACACCGAGATCTCGGATCGGTGCGATGCTGGCAATTGCTGCGCGGGGCGCGACTGGCGGTGGCTGATCAATGTTTGACTGAAGGCTGCATACACGTCGCTGTCTAGGGAAGCCGCTTCCAGCTGTGGAGTATATCTGCACATCCTATTGCCTAGTTGCAAAGTCGCAAGGCGGTGAGTGTTGTCTCGGCCGCGAATCTGCATCAGTCAATGCGGGCACGCATACATACACGGTGTTTGTCTCAGCACTCGCATTGGACTCCAACGACTCCGCATGAGTGCGGCTGAGTTGGCATTCTCCCTGCCTTACTGTTTGGACATCGGGCATCTTCTTGCATGCCGGTAGCGGATGAGGCTCCGTCACGCAGCTACGTGGTTGGATTGTGAGCGGGTAACGGTGGCCGCATTGATGTTGTCTGCCGCGGAAACGGTGGCCATGCTACATTGCCGTCTACACCGGAGATAAGATGGTCAGCTTCCTGAGGAACAGGTATATATATCCCATTTTTCCCGCTCAAGTCTTTATCATGTCTCCTTTCCCATGTCTAGCATCTTGCTTTGTACATCTCCCTCTCCTATTATCATGTACTTTCCATCTGATTAAGAGTATATACGTCTCTTTGTATTCTTTTCCGGTCCTGTTTCTGGCTCATGCCTCCTCGTCGTACAAATTGTCTGCTGGCCAGAGGACTCGTACTCTCATCTTGGCACATACTGTTCTCCCAGATCAGCCATCCCAGCCTACTATTGCTGAGCATCCAAAACCTCTTATATACACCCGGACCGTTGCACTCTGTTCAACTATATCCCGTCTCCTTCGTTCTTATATAGCGCACCTTCCTAGGCGCAGAGGGCTGTCACGGGGCCTGGAACATGACCCTTGCATTCGTTGCTGCTTCTATCGCACCTGGACCTTGCCAATGGCCCGCTGCCTCAGCCACCGATAGGATCGTATCCAAACTTGGGCCGGAATCCCTCGATGTCCTCAGGAAGCCATCATTTCTGATACTGAGCAGGGATATGACACCCGACATAGCTGCTCTTCAAGATATGCGGGTACTTCCATAACTTCCATCATTCGCACAAAGTCGGAGAGACGAAAAAGATGGACGAGCGCGTTTGGACGAAAGAGAGGTTAATACTATTCTGCGCCGAGCTAGCTGTCACTGCCACAAAGCATGACTTCGACGTCTCGATCCTAGTCTTCCACTCCTCCGGTCCTGGACCTTCGACAGATCCCATAGCGACGGCGCCTCACGCGGATTTGTCTCAGAGGCAGGTTCGTCGCCTATTGCCTTAAGTCCCTTGCCATCTGCGGCTCTATCGACTGCGCCACTCCTATCGCCTTTCCCAACCTCATTTTCTAGGGCTCCTACAGGCATGCTCAGTCCAGATTTTGACAACTTCGAAAGCGTCAATACAACTTTATATATTCGCTTCTCCTGAACCCTTCCGACTCATTTTGCGCCCTTTGGAAATCATTTAGAATTATATATATATATAGCGCATTCTCAACTCCAAGCATAGTATGCTGCTACCGTTGCCAATGTCTGCGCAATAGGCTCGTCAGCTCACTCGAATGACCGTCCTTCGACATCACGCCCGTGAAGCCTGAGAACTAGCAGGCCGGGAGTGGATCAAACATCTCGTGCGCCCATGAACACCCATACCTTCTACACTACTGATGTCGGGACCTTCCTCATCCATCCTAGGCTGCTACAGGCCAATCCACACAGCATTAGGGGGTATGTGAATGATCTGAGAAAGAGGCAGGAGCCCACTGTCATGGACAACTAGCTTTTCGGCCTCGCTCAGCACGTCAAATTGCCCACCAGAAACACTGCTGTTCTTCGAGAAGTTTTATATAAATTATGGATCATCCCAGCAAACTTTCAACGTACGAACTCTCTACAGTTTCATCCCGTGTGGTCTCTTCTATTTCTGCTTACGGCATTCGGCACGAGTTATGTGTCCTATTCCACTAAGCCGTCGGCTGAGCCAAGCGCTGGATAAACCTGCGGCCTTCCCCCAGTACCGACCTTACTGGGTGCCATCCAAGCTCTCCGGCAACACTGACGACACTCTGGTACGTAGTCTGCCAACATAGCTGATACGTAATAAGCTAACAGCCACAAGGTCTTACTATCTGCGTTTCCTGGATCTATACCGCTTCATCGTGAAGGAAGCCTTCGTATTGATATATATATATATATATACGATCAGATCAGATCCGATGGACGTATTGTCTGGACTGTATCCTCGACACCCAAATTTGGAACCGCCAATAACGAGGACGAAGATAGCATCGACGAGCACTCACATAGTTGACACGCCCGCGGGGATAGCTAGCAAGGCGGCTGAACTTCTTGCCATCGAGCGCCTACGCTCTAAGATCCTCCAGAGCGGCACTAAGACACTCGGTGAAGAAGCCTACTTGCGCGAGATGGCAAGCAAGCGCATGGAGGTAGGAGAGGCCCCACTGGAGCACATTCGCTTGCCTCTCACAGCCTCTCACGATTCCCTACTTCCGGTACTCCCACGCATGTCCGATCTGCAAAGAGAGAGGAATATATCTATATACACGCGAGCCAACTAGACATTATAGACGTACTCGCTCTGTACACCAAACACTCCGATACTCTCGCAGCGGCGCCTGAATCTCTCTCCATACGACACAACTATGCAGATATACCATGCAGGAGAAGAGGGCGATGCATACATCGATGTGGTGATGGAGCATGAGAGCGAGGACGAAGTGAGGGGGGCATCACACCAAGCTCAAGGCGGGAAAGTAAGACATGACGATGTCAAGCAGAGCGTTGCTCCAACATCATCCCGGCCCAGAAGTCATACCGAGACGAGGATTGCGAGTCTATATATACTGGGTATGAAGCAGACCGCTTCGGTGTACCCCTACCAATGTTCCCTACGAGGGACGTTGCGATTTGCTGGCTACCAACAACTACGCAGCCGAAGACGCTGAAGACAATGCCATCGCCCAGGAACAGAAAACTAGACGCATATATGAGGATGAGCTTCCCCTATGCTCTTATGATATTCCTTCGTTTGAGCAAGGTCGGCGATGCTGCACCTGTTACCATGTCGCATTCCTCGTGCAGAACCGCGACCAATCAGCCTATCGCATCCTCTGGCCCCATCCTCGACGAACCTTACCACTCTTTTCTTTACGAGATAAGAAGGTCCGAAAGACGTATGCAGAGGCCAGCGTCACCTCTTCAGAGATCAGCAACACCCATTACCGAGCCCTGAGACTATATCGCGCCTCTGTCAAAAGCAACCTCAACCATATATATATCTACATGTGTAGGCTGACCACCTTCGATCCAATGCATCGCAGTGTTGTTACCATTGCCAAGCCAACTTTCAGTACAATGTACTTTCGACGCACTTGACGCCTACAATTGTCGCCTGGAGGCCGTAGTAGCCATCGCTATATATACATACTCAACGGATACGCTGTCATCTTGTCGTTGTTATGCCAGGCCTGGAGTTGTACCACTCTACGAAAGCGCCGGCCATGCAATTCCTCATGGCGGCAAGTTCCTTTTGGCCGGCGTACCACTCTGCCCTTCGGGCTGTGCCACAGCAAAGCGCAGTACAAGGGCTGCCGCCGAGGCTGCGCGAAAACGCTTGACCGACTGTGTACGAGATAACGACGAGATGACGGATTTGGATCTCACGTATATAACTCCCTGCCCAAAGGAAACTGTCTTGGAGAGAATGCCGGGCAAAGCGCTAGTAAATCGTCTGGGGAGAGCTACGCATTATCAGCATTTCCAGGAGTCTCATCGAGAGCCAGTGTCAGTAAGTGAGCTCATGACATTGCTTGCTTTCGTCGCCACTCTCAATGCATACGTGCCTTTCGGCGGTGACTTGAGGGGGCGGGTTATCGACATTCGCGTGGACGACATCGCCGGCTACATCCCACCGAATGAATTGACGCCTTATCGGAGTGCGTTTCTGCGTATGCCACGAACCCTTCGAGCTGACGATGTGCACGTCATTATCAAGCTCATTACTGGAGTTCAACACGCTCAAATGCACTCACTCTTCGAATTGAGTAGAACATTCGCCAGGACTTTACGTATGGCCAGGGTTCGCCTATATATCGATGTCGCTCTTTCCTCGGAAGAAAGCCAAGAAAGTATATATAAATGAAAGAAGATCAAGCCCATAGTTCCGGCATGGCTCTTTGAGACATGTTATTCCTTAAGGTACCAACAAACCCTACCAGAACGTTCGTCTATCCCTAAGTCCTGGAATCGCCTTCAACAATAACATCAACGCCCTGGACGGCAAGCGCACGAATTACCTTGTCTTCAATCTTGCATGCGGAGAGAACGTTCGATTCGATATCGATCTTTTATGATGGTTGCGTAACGAAGGAAGTGGTACACCTTTGCGGCAAAGCCCCCCAGAGCCGGGGAAAGTCCGCGAGATGGACCGACTTATCTCCAGACGACCCGAAAGACAGCGTCAGTAACTTCTCGCCAATCACCCTCGTACTGATGCAGCATTGCGACGAGATCGGCACTCGTGCCACGAGCAGCGGGAGTAGGATAAGACGAGACAGTGCGGGATGCGAAAAAGGCCTGCTACCTGGAGTACCTGAACGAGGCTGCTGCAGTTATATACGGATGACAAGGACAACCCAGGAGAGTCTATACCTGAGACCATGGTATTATAGTCCCAGCGCCCTCGACATCATCAGTGGATTATCATGTCCCCGTCCACATGTCCGACCTCATGGACAATTGAGAGGAGCTCAGCCTCCAAATCCACATTCTTCATCACTCGCGACTACGAACACAATGACAGAGCTCAGGAGATGGAATGATTGGATACCCAAGTTTCACGTCGTGTACGTATTTTGATCGTAGTCGGCAAGAGGTTCACGCCACATAACTACACAGATAATTAGAAGAGAAATAAAGAGGATGGAATAGGATCCGGAAGGCTTGATGTGCGAGATATTCCAGAGGTTTTTGGTAATTAGTCTGGTTTACGAACGTCGGATAGAGTTGTGGACATGTACTTAATCGATGGCTTGGAATGCAATGAAGACTGGTAGGTCTCTGGAACACTAAATCAACATTGGTTGTTACTTCAAGGATTCTTGCTGTTGATAGATTGTTTGAGCCTGCAATGGTTTCCCTTGATTATCGATGAGACGATGCAATTAGTAAATCCCACCACAGCCACAGCCATCAGCCACGTCATCAGCCACGGCTAGCGGAACGGATGGGCGGACCAAGAATGTGGAGAGGTGGTATGACGTCGCGTGCGGATCGCGACTGCCGGTACAGTATCCAACAAAAGCCCCACCAACGAGGTCGTTTACCCGCAGTCGTTGTGCGTCTTGGAGTTTGGTACGACGTATCTGACGGCATGCAAGGCGCCCAAGGCGCGCGTTGAATTGACGGCAGCCAGAAACTTGACGAATCGGGCCAAGCGAATGGCGTGGTACAAGTCACAGATTCGAGCACAAGCTCCCGGCTGACGACGTAGGCAGTATAATTTGTGGTGCCATGTAGTACATCGAAGATGAGATGCTACAATACCCAGCAAAGATCGGAAGAAGTGATGCGCGGGCTGTGCAAGATCCCACTCGTTCACATGTACCCCGCTAAAGGTGGAAGGTGGTCTTTGGGAGTACAGTAGGGTAGTGTTGATACGGTTAGAGGATTTTGTTACAGGACGGTTCGCGTAGAGCTGCAGGCTCTCCCAAGTAGCCCCATTTAGACCCAGTGTAAGGGCCCAGCATAGTCCCGGAGCATCTCAATCGAGATAGGTATCCGCGATGTATACGATGTGTTGTTGGCCCGGAAGCCGTCAGCGCGACGCGTTAGTGAGACATCAGAGACGGCATAGGATATGCGGCATTTGTGACAGGCTTGCGCGCATGGCTATATATACGGCGGCCGGTTGCTCGGATGGCTAGTAGGCGCGGAATGAGGGGTTCCTATCGAGGTAATATGCGCAGGGCTGATTAGGGCTGCTTGCACTGAGTTTTGTTGGTTGCGGCTGCCCTGATGCCTTGCGGTGGGTTTCGGGTGGAGATGGAAGACAGTTCTCGACTCCGACTATTGGCGGCTGAGTCGCGCGTAGATGCAGCAACTGGCAGCGGGCGGTATTTGCTTTTGGCCGTCTTGTCTTGGGCCATGCATAGAAGTCGAGCATAGTCGTCGATCACACATGGGACAGGCACATCCAGAGGGCCCAGCCGCAAGTTCCGGCAGGCGCTGCTCCTATCGACGCCGCAAGAGACACATTGCGGGCCTGCCCTCCTTCAGCTGGCTGCGCGTGCACATGTACCGACACTAAGGTATGCGGCGGCCCCCAAGCTTAATTCAATTCACTCTTGACCTGGCCGCTGTCAGCACTCGCAGCGCGTCCTTGATTCTTCTACCCTCGTGATACTCCTGATATTGCATGCTCTGAGCCACGTTCTGCCAACCGCCGGCGCGACGTCAAGCACTCCCTAGGCACTTGGCTACCGCGGTCCGGCCAGCACGTTCCGATTGAACGCGTAGCCACGCCGGCGCCGGGTGCACCTAAACGTAGCCCACCATGCCGCGACCAGCCTTTACCAGCAAACTCTCGCTCCCCCATCGCCTCAAGCAGCAGTCGAGCTACACCAACGGCGCCAATTCTACCCCAACCTCAGTCCCCGCCAGCCGCAACGGCAGCCCCAAACTGCGCGCCATGAACGAGCAGCCCACGCCCGGCCTTGTCCTGAGGGCCAATGTCATCAAAGTGCGCCCGCCCACGCTTCCCCGCGGAGGAGCCCCAGCTAACAGCGACGCAGGGCAGAGACCTCGCTGCAAAGGACCGCAGCGGCACCTCGGACCCCGTGAGTCGTGCCCCGTCTGAACTGCTACCAAACTCCCGCTGACGTGCATGTCTGCAGTACCTCGTCCTCTCCCTCGGCGACGAGAAATTCACCACGCCCACGATAAACAAGCAGCTGAACCCGGAATGGAACGAGACGCTCGAACTGCCCATCGTCGGCGAGCAGAGCCTCCTGCTCGAGGTCGTCTGCTGGGACAAGGACCGCTTTGGGAAGGACTACATGGGCGAGTTTGACGTCATACTCGAGGAGCAGTTCCAGAACGGCCTCACCAAGCAGGAGCCGCAATGGTTCCCGCTGCAGTCGCGGCGCTCCGGCAAGAAGAAGTCTGTCGTCTCCGGCGAGATCCAGATCCAGTTTTCCCTCATCGACCCCCTCAACCTCGCCGCCACGCCCGAGCAGATCCTCCAGAAGTTCTACGCCATCGCTGGACAGACACCGAGCCCCGACGAAGACGACGAAGACCTCCTAGAGCGCGGCGACAGCAACCTCACCGATGCCGAAGACGACGAATCGAGCTCAGACGAGGCCCAGGACGAATCCAAGAAGGCCGAGAAGCGGGAGAAGCGGCGGAAGAAGCTCAAGCTGGCCAGGCTTAGGAGGAAGGTCAAGGGTAAGAAGGCCTACGAATACTCCAGTACGGGAGACATAGCTGGTGTGCTCTTCCTGGAGATCCAGAAGTGCACCGATCTGCCCCCACAACGCAATGGTAAGTCTCCCCAACAGCGCGCTACTGCCTGAACTTACACATGAATAGTGACCAGAACCACCTTCGACATGGACCCCTTCGTCGTAACCTCCCTCGGAAAGAAGACGTACCGTACCAAGACCATCAGCCACAACCTCAACCCCGTCTTCGACGAGAAACTCATCTTCCAAGTCTTACGGCATGAGACCAATTATTCTGTCAACTTCACTGTCATCGACAAGGACAAGTTCTCGGGCAACGACTATGTCGGCACTGTCAACTTCCCAATCGAAAAGGCCGTTTCCACAGCCCCACAGGAAGACCCAGAGACAGGACTCTACAGACTACCGGAGCCATCAGACTCTCCTGGTATCTCTCCCTCTGATTCGGGCAGTTCTAAGAAATCCCGCTTCCGCCTTCCCATCTCTCGTTCTGCTTCAACCAACAGTCTATCTCGTCTAGGCCGGCCGTCTCTGAAGAAGGAAACCTCGACAGGTTCACTATCTGCGCAAGAATCCAACGCGGCTCTGGGTGCTCCGCCAAACGCTGCAGCCGACTCCAACGGAAACCTTGCTGTCGCTGGCGATGTCAATATCAACCCGTCCTCTGTAGATGATGAGGATCTGAAGATGTATACTCTGCCATTGGAACTGAAGGACAAAGAGCGCTGGGGCAACAAGCACAACTCTACTCTCTACATTCGCGCAAAGTATCTCCCATACAAGGCCCTCCGACAGCAATTTTGGAGAGCTATGCTCAAGCAGTATGACGCCGATGAGAGTGGCCTCTTAGACAAAGTGGAATTGACCACCATGCTTGACACGTTAGGCTCCACCCTGCATGAGTCGACTATCGACAGCTTTTTCGAGCGGTTTGCGGATGCTCACAATGGAGACCTTCTGCTTACGTTCGACGAAGCTGTCATCTGCCTCGAAGACCAGCTCCAGGCCACGGAGGCCAGAGACTCCCGAAAGAACGGTCTCGCATCGGGCACGCAGACTCCCTCGTTAGCATCCGGAATGCTCACACCCATCAACCAGGACAGCTCGACAACATCCATTCCAGTACTTGAAACAAACACACTAGGAAAGGAGGGCGAGGAAGGCGACAACATCCAGATTGATGATCTCGCAGACGAAAAGGGAGAAGAACATGTTATCGAGATCCGTGAATGCCCCATCTGCCATCAACCAAAGTTGAACAAGAGGTCCGATGCTAATATCATTACACACATTGCTACATGCGCAAGTCAAGATTGGAGACAAGTTAATAACATTGTCATGGCTGGATTTGTCACTTCGAGTCAGGCCCAGCGCAAGTGGTACTCCAAGGTTATTACCAAGATCTCATACGGCGGATACAAACTAGGCGCAAATTCGGCCAACATCCTTGTCCAAGATCGCCTTACAGGGCAGATCAACGAAGAGCGCATGAGCGTGTACGTCCGACTGGGTATTAGATTGCTGTACAAGGGCCTCAAATCGAACAGCATGGAAAAGAAGCGAAGTAAGTCATCCAGATCTTGTTGATTCCATGTCGCATACTAATCTGATCGCAGTTCGCAAACTACTCAAGTCCCTCAGTTTCAAACAGGGAAGGAAGTACGACGATCCTGCTTCAGCCTCGGAAATCCTACCCTTCATCAACTTCCATCAGCTTGACATGTCTGAGGTGTTGTTGCCAACAGACCAATTCAAGAACTTTAACGAGTTCTTCTACAGAGCATTGAAGCCTGGTGCGCGTCCGTGCTCTGCGCCAGATGATCCCAGGGTCATCGTCTCCCCCTCCGACTGCCGAACTGTGGTCTTCAACACGATCGACTCAGCACAGGCTATCTGGGTCAAGGGTCGCGACTTCACTGTCGAGCGGCTGCTTGGTGATGCATACCCTGAGGACGCAAAGCGCTACCACGGTGGTTCTCTTGGTATCTTCCGGCTCGCGCCGCAAGACTACCATCGATTCCACATTCCTGTTGACGGTGTCATGGATGAACCGAAGACGATTGAGGGAGAATACTACACTGTCAACCCAATGGCTATTCGCTCAGCCCTGGACGTCTACGGCGAGAACGTGCGCGTTGTAGTACCCATTGACTCTGTCGCCCATGGGCGTGTCATGGTCATCTGCATCGGTGCCATGATGGTAGGTAGCACCGTCATTACGCGCAAGAAGGGTGAGCACGTGAAGCGTGCCGAAGAGCTGGGGTACTTCAAATTCGGTGGAAGCACGTTGCTGCTTCTCTTTGAGCCAGGTCAGATGCGATACGACGAGGACCTCGTAGACAATTCGAACGCGGCTCTCGAGACTCTTGTAAGTCGCCGCCTTTTGCGATCAGTTCGCTTTACTAACTACGACAGATTCGCGTCGGCATGTCCATCGGCCATAGCCCCAACAGACCAGCTCATGTTCCCGACATGCGCAAGAACAACCCCACCAATGAAGAGAAGCAGGACGCGAAACGCCGCATTGAGGGCAGCTTTGCACCGCCGGGCGTGAAAGGACCCATGCCTGGAGCTGGGATGTAGAATAGTCCCCGTTGAAGTGCAAAAGAAATGGAATACACAAAAGGAAATGGGCAGGCTTGGATATTCAACATTGTTCTGGCGTGTCTGGAGTAACGTGGTTATGAAAGTATGAGAGCATATGGATTGGCGGCACGGGTAGTCGCTTGTTCTTGGGCGTTTTTGAGCGGCTTTGCCTTCGCTTCCTACGAAGACTTTATTTATATACATGCAGCGCAGCCGGTGCGGATCCTACAAACCATTATCATCTTCTGAACCTTGGCTTACTGCATCCAAGACCGAGTGAGAGCAGCCGAAGTGACAGCGCTCGTCGATGTGGGGAGCGCTAAAGGCTCACGTGAACGCGCTAGTCCCAAAACCATTGTTTTGATGATGCTGGCGGCAGGTGCACACACCAGCTTCCTTGCTCCCGTGTGACAACCGTTCCCCTCCACGCCCGACGCCTAAGGATATTCGCATTACCGCCAAATCATTACGAGCCCCGGATACCCAGGCACATACCTAATTGCACGCGTACCAGCCTCTCGCCGATCGCACATCCTGCGTAGCTCGCCCCGTCTGCGCTCGCCCGTTTGTCGCGCCAATGCACGCGCTTTGACCGAACTTCAACTCCCCGAAACTCCCGTGACGCAGCGACTGGACTCATGACTACCGTCTTCGCGCGCCCACCGCTCCAATCGCTTCCTATGGCAACAAACCGACCCACGACGCGACGAAGGAGCGCAAGACAAGCCTTCGACGACGATGATGCGCCGGCGCCGACGACCAAACGAGCAAAGGCGGACGTGAACGGGACGAGCAAAAAGGCGACTGCTGCGCCAAAGAAGACAGCAAAGGCAGCTGCATACGACGAGGACGATGATGGCTTCCAATTTTCGCGTCGCACGTCGTCGCGAAGGACTACCAAGGCACAGGCTGTGCTGGCACCAGAACCAATACCCGAGGACGAACCAGCAACATTCGCGCGCGCTGCCGAAGCGCAACCGGCCAAATCCACTGCGCGGCGGAAGAAACAGTCAATGGCGGCAGCCGACCCGGAATCCTCAGACTCGGGAAAGCGTCGGCGTTCAGCGCGCATATCTGGTGACAGTAGACAGCTGGAAGTGCGACCCAAGTCTACAGAACCTCCACCGGCGAAATCACGAACAAAGAAGACCGCGCCCGTAGAGAAGGAAAGGAAGAAGCAGACTACACCAGCTCCAGAGGCACAGCCAGAGCCTAAGAGCGCGTATGCAGGCGTGCAAACGCCGACACACAACAAGATACAGGTCGCGAAGAAGCGCGATCCCAACGCTCAAAAGATCATGCTGCCCTTTGCGGACACCCCAGTTATTACGAGGAACAAAGAGATGCGGAAAGGCGGCAACAAAGATGGGTCGAGAAGGAGTAGCACAGGCTTGCGAGGGAGAAGGGCAAGCTCGCTGATTGACAGCGGCCAGTCGAATGGTGAGTCAAGCAATGATGCACAGGAGGGCTGGGCACAGGACCCTAACGGCATGGAAAAGCGCCCCTGGGGATCAGTGGATACTAACAATTCCGCAGCGCTACCGCACTCAGAAGTCGAAGTGCGAGATTTCTACAAATATATCGAGCAGAGCCTACCCGAACCACGACGGATGAAGCAGCTTTTGACATGGTGCGGATCGCGAGCTTTACCAGCAAAACCATCAGGCGACGTGAAGAACGCGAATGCGATTATGGCTGGTATGTCCAAACGAAGCAGGGCGGACAAGACGAAGACTGACAGGAGCGCAGCGCGAGCTATTCAACAAGAACTTATAGACGATTTCGCTAGCAAACCCGAGCTTTCCGACTGGTTCAGCAGGGTATGGGGATCAATTCCATCGAGGCAAGAGCATGAGCTAATAGCTTTACAGGAAGAAGTAGCCCCACCACCTGTGGTAAAGAAGCCGAATCCTCAGAACGAGAAGAACAAAGCCACACTGGAGGAATTGGAGGAGGAAGTCAAGCGGTACGTCACAGAATCCGCGTGTTCTATATTTGCTCCATGCTAACAGCGAAGCAGCCTCGAAGAAGAGAAAGCCGCATGGGAAGCCATTGCATCAGCTTCGAAAACCAAGCCCCCGCCACCCGCGCCCTCAATACCGACATCAACACCTACACTATCCGAAATCGACACGTCCCTCCTCGATCCTGCCCAAGCCGCCATACTTTCCTCCCTCCAGTCATCACAAATCCAACCACCAACGTCGGCATTCACGTTCACTTCGCCTACAGCACTACAATCACATCTCACCTCCCTCGCCGACTCGCTAGAACCGCACATCGACCTTTTCGCAGACGGTGTTCATAAGATCGAACAGTATCGCGCAACGGCCGAACGGGTAGCGGATCGTGTGCTAGGTACTGCGGCAAAGAGGTTGGAAGAGCGGGATCGAGAAGCAAAGGAAAGAGTGGGCACAGAGGGAATTGGAGTCGGCGATATATTGAGAGGCCTTGCTGGTGTACTTGGCGAGCAATGAGTATAAACATGCTGCACTCAATACCAAACAAAGTTGCCGGCAGGAACGGGCAAGGATTGACAATCCGAACAGACACTCCTAGGAGGTCTTATGAGAATGATCTATGTGGCGCACTTTCTTTGACCGTTTTCACCTTGTTTTAGAGAGACACTATTGACGCATCTTCGCACGGTGTTTACGGGCTTGGGAATGGACTGGGAGGATACGATATACCCTTCTGTTTTCTTGACTCTTTCGTGTAAATGTTTTCGAGAAGAAATACCATCATACCCATTTTGAGCCACGCCAGGCAACTCATTCGGTCAACGTAGTGCGCTCGACTATTATTGAGAAATCATGACGGATCTTATCTCCATAACCCTAGATCCAGCGTACATCCTCCTCATCTCTCTATGTGTCTCCTTCAACCACTCTCACTCAGCTCTTAACACACCACACAGCCAGCCTCCCAATCTCATCTTCCAGCCTCAACGCAAACCCCATCGAAATACGCAGGAACAGCAAGCGCTGTTCCAGATAACGAAGGACATCGAGACGGGTATCGACGAGCTGCTCTGGCGAGCGACCGAGCAATTGGGTCCACGCGGCGTCCGAGAGAATGAACTTACCGCTGCTGATCTGGCCGGTTTCGTCGAGGAGGGGACCGAGCTGCGAGGGTCGAGACTTAGTCAGAGAAGAAGACGAATAAGGGATTGTGGGAAAGGGAGTGTCAAGGGTAGACGCGACTTACTATCCTAGGATTGATTCTCAATTCAACAAGCTTCTCACACTGCTTGCAAACGACCTGGGTACTATTGGCGAAGATGGGTATACCACAGCACTCATTACTCATGAGCATATTTCGTTTGAACGGCTTGACGATATTGAGTTCGGTGACGACGACGCTAAGGTACCCAGCGATGGTATCTTTGGACCTTTTGCTCGACAGCGAGCGAGCGACATCATCCACGTCCGCAAGTGTGTAAAGTGCTCTTACGGCTGCATTCTCGAAGCCCTCGACCACATCGTCAGCGATGGGGAACGGCGGGTTGACATGCTCTTTCTTCGTCAGTCTTTGTGCTAGGGCTCTCAACCGCCGCGCATCACCCATGTCGGGGTCGATGTCCACACGTGAGTTGCCGCTGATTGTGAGCTTGGCCATCTTGTCAATGCGCCATCCGGGGTTCGAGATGAGGAGGACTGTTTCTGAGGGGACGAACAGAGAGGCCGAGTCGCACATGGAGGAGTATAGGGTAAGGAGGCCGTCGGATGTGTCGTCGAAGATGCCGAGTGTTATGAGTTCAGAGGTTGTGCTGTTGCGGTTTATGTCTGTTGGCAAGTCAGCCATGAATCATAATTGAAGATATCCGTAAAGAGGAGAAACACGCACATTTCTTCCGCGCGCCAATACTCTTCACGCATACCAGTAGTTTCGGCTCTTCGATATCATAACCACCATCAGTGAATGTCTTCAGCGTCATCAACCCACTCAGCACTCTGTTGTCCCTCACACCATACGGCCTCTTGAACCTCGTCCCATCATCGCTGTTCTCATGCACCATCACATGGCAGTGTCTCTCACCTTCGGGGAATATCGTAGTGAACAGCGGTGCAGTATTCGGTGCTAGTGAGTTGTACTCTGAAGAGTTCGAGATATGCACCGTCCACACGCTGAGCAGCTGCCCGAGCTTGAGCTTGTACTGGGTATTATTATACCAAAGGCGGACGGTGAGTACTCCGGTGTCGTCTGCAAGTAGGATTTTGATGCAGCCCTGGGCTGCTTTATGTGATTTGCTGGGTTTGGACTGGTCGTTGAAGTAGACGACACGGCCCATGAGGGTAAGGTTGCAAGGGCCAGGTTCAAGTGTGTCTAGGTCTGCTTCTTCGTAGTCGATAGTGGGCTTTTATACGTTAGCGATGAGTTGATGTTCATTGAGGGAGATACTTTACAGCCCATGAACTTGCCGTGGTCGCTCCTGCCGCAGAAGTGGACTGCACCTCCCCTGTGGTGAAGACATCGCTGCTTTTTGTCGGCGACGATGAAAAGTAAGATTGTATTGATGAAGAGGCGGGCATTCTCTCGTTTGGTGGAAATTGGAGGTGTTAGTGTGGAGGTATCTGAAGTAAGTTCTGAGTTGAGGATCGAAGCAGGAGCGTTCCTGCTGTATGCGTAGGTGCAACCCGCGTCGGAACCACAACGAGGAAGTCGCACCATCCACACCAAAATCAGTTGCCTCTCTTATGTGCACATACATGGTTGATGAAGCGCATGGTCTGATCATTACTGTTAGCTCACTGAAGACGGATGATGCTGCATATGGGTGCAGATTCGTAAACATATTTTTATTGCTTCAAAGAAAGTAGTGAGTTGGTCAAATCAAATCGTGAGTCGCATGTGCTTCTGGAGCTCATGCATCATCTGCGAGCTGGCTCCACTTCACATCGGACATGCTCGCCATCGGTTCATCCAATGACCTAGAAAAGCTTGTGCTCCAAGGTCATGTCATTCTCCGGCTCAAGACCAACGCAGGCGCGGAAGATGTTGGTGAGAGCTGCGCGCTGCTTGGCAAGAGCGTTGACGACAGGCGTGCCAGGAGGAGTGAGAGGAGCCTTGAGCATGTAGCTGAGAACACTGAGCACGCTGTGGAAGTTGTTGAACTTGCCATCGCTGCCTTCGGCAGTGTGGGCCTTCCACTGGACACGGGTCATCATCTCAGCGACCAGGACCAGATCGATGATCAGAGGTGAAGCCAGGAGAGAGTCCTCGCAGACGTTGAACAAGCTGATGGTCTGGTGGCCGTCGAGGAAGATCTCCGCGTAGTACTCGTCAAGAGCGCGCTTGTCGTCTCCAACAGCAGGCATGTACTTGATGACGACGCAGTGGTCAGGGTGCTCGCCTTCCTTGTAAAGGACGTTGTTGGCAGCGACCATGTCGTCGACGACGTTGGACTTGGAGATCTCCTTGGAGCGGAACTGCTTCTGAGAGCTAAGGTTCATGCCATCATTGTTGCCCAAGTGGTTGTAGGAGGCAATTGAGGTGAGCTTGATACCGGCGCTGATCATGAAGTCGACGAGGGCCGACTTCATCTTGGTCTGACCTGACTTGAAGTCATCACCACCAATGAAGGCATTGTGCTTCTCGGCAAGCTGGATAGCACCAGGAACGAATGTGTTCTGGGGAGAACCGTTGATGAAGGGAACACCCTCAAGGATGGAGGCCACAGCAAAGACAGTGGACGGGGAAACCTCTTCGTGACCAGATTCGATCGCTTTGAGTAGGTTGTCCGCCGTGTCGTTGACGCCCTCGACGATGTCGGCATAGCGCTCAGTGTTAGCAGTCCACTGCACAATGACCTTGTCGAGACCGTTGGCGGACTTGAAGTCACTACAATATCGTCAGTAAAGCTGGGTTTGACATGCATAGAGTCTCGGCTTACCGGATGTCCTTGCGGATCTGCTCAACATGGGCATTGGAAGCCTTGGTACCTTCGAGAACATTGTCGGCACGTTCCTCCTGGTTGGCAGCAATGAAGTCCGGGTAGTAGATGCTAGGAAGAGGCTTCATGGCGCTCATCTCCTTGCGAACAAGGGACTTGAGGGACGGTGACAGAACCTTGGCGCGGTCCATGGCCTCAGCAAGGTTCATCCCGCTGATGTCCCATCCGCCAACGACGAGGTCGTTGGGGTGGACCATAGGCAGGAGGTCATGGAATGGGATGTGAATCTCTTGACCAGTCTTGCTGTCGACACCGAGCTTGGTGGTTGATCCCATGATGACCGAACCATAGTAGTTAGCGCCACGCTTGCCCTCCTTGGTCTCCCAAACGAGGTTACGCTTGTTCGCGATGATGCCGGCCGTGACCGTAGTACCGTTGTTGCCGCCCCAGCCAACCAGCATAACACCAGTCTTGGGGATCTTGCGGTCGACCTTGAAGTCGTAGAGCGTCTCCTTGGGGATAGCTACATACTTGCCGTCGTCGTTCTTGGTAACGTCGGTGGTACGGTAAGTGTACTTTGACTTGATAGTATCCTCGGTGTATTCTACGTTAGGAGAGCTAACGACAAAGAGATCCTTGGGAGTTGCCTTCGCTTCGAACCCATTCGCGTGACCGACGCGCTCGTCTGCGTGTGGTGCCATGATGATTTAAGTTCTTGTTGAGTTGGTGAACTTAGTTGCGGAAGTCTAAATCCGACGCTGCCCCAGAGGGAGAAGTGCGTCGGCCGGCGAATGGGTTGTGGATCCTGTCAAGTGTAAGTAAAGGCGGTCCCCATGGGGTTATGGCGGGGCACATACGAGCTGAGGAGATTGGAAAACGTCTTGACAGCTGGGCAATGGCCCGGGGAAATCTGGGTGTGGTTGATAGAAGGGAGAGAGATTGCAAGCTTGACAGTGGGCTGTGGTTTACAATCGGTGGTGTGCGGTGGGGTGAGAAACGAGGGAGAGAAGTCGCGATATAAATGCCTCCCGTGTCCGGCTGACTTAGCAATAATCGTACGCAATCGCTCCCGCTTCCTGCCGGACAGCGTGTTCACCCACCGCTTCTTTGCCTGTACCTTCCATACTCCCCACTTTTCATGCTAATGACTATCGCCGTAGCCGTCTTCGGGACGTACAACACCAATGGCGCGTAGCCGTGGTATTCGCGATGCTCGCCTTGCCCCACTATTTCCCTCACTACCTCAACAAGCAGCAGCGACAACCGCAGTAGGGAAGGTGACGATGTAAGCGACGCGACGAGAGCGCTCTGCTGGCATTAAGCGAAGGTACATTGCATGGACAGTTGTCTCTGCATGCTCGAGTGTACCGCTGTGGGAACTGTTTAATTCCTCCTATGAGCTACGTACTGGACAGGTGTGTAGCTAGTGCTACCTAGGTAGAGTACCTAGGTACGGGTACGGAGATACGGACCCCGCCATCACGTGCACAACACTGCGAAGAGGGGATCTCGGGAGCCGGGTGTCGATGTGTAAGAGTTTTCAGGCACATGGGAATTGGCCTGGCGCCAGAATGGCAAGCATGGCATTTGGACGGTGTCTGAGCCACGGACTGTTTCAAAGCACGGTGATGTCGTCAGTCAAGCACTGTGGTAGCACTCGACACGCTGTGTGCGTCAGACATGTTTACGGAACGAAAAAAAGGCACGCGACACAGTCCGCAGCGTATTTTTGTGTGGAGTCTCGGCGATGCAAGACGGCTACTGTTGACAGATGACAGATGCTGCTTGCTCGCAAAGTGTCCACACGAGACAAGTGTTGACATTATTTTCTTGGTGTTATTAGCCGCGATGGCAAGCAACATGGGGGAGACCCTGGGGTCGGCTGGGAGAACGACGAATGCGGCAACCTGCATGGGAAGTTTGCTGATCGACAATCAGCCTCGCCGTTCGCCAAGGGAACCATGTTAGGCCACCATGCTGCATGCAGACGGAGACAGGCACGCAGGGCAATGGCTCTCCCCAGGGCAGCAGTTGGCGCAACGGCATGCGAGCAGTTCGAAACTTCCAGCACCTGCGACATGTCAAGCACTGTGTGTCGCGGGCCACGCCGACCTGAGAACATGGCTGATGGGAACATTGCGGACGAGAAACTGTTGACGTAGCTAAAGGGGCGCTTAGTTATGGATAATTTGTATCTGCAGCGTCGATCGACCAACGAGAACGATGCCGCGTGTGGCCAATCAAGGCCGAGAGTAATGTCCGGCCCTGGTGGCTGACCAGCGCATGGGCAGCAGGCGACCAGAGCCTCAAGCCACCTGCTCGTCGCTGCAGGACTTGGCTATACACGGTGCACGCATCTGGCAAACGTTGTTGCCGCGATTTGCGACCTCTGGAGCTTGCGAACTCTGTTGGTCTTGGGTCGCAACCGTGACATCGTCACTGCGACGGTGCTGGGTCCGAGACTTTACGCCAGCGACTATGGTTTCATCGCAGCCGGCCGCCTCTGGTGCGTGCAACTGACACGGAGAGGACCACACGATGTGCCCATGCCCAGGTAGCTAGGTACAGGCCGCCGTCCCGTGCACATGGCCATCGAATCATGGCGGCCGCCGTGCTCGACCACTGACGCCGCATCTCAGGGACGCGCGAGTTACGTGCAGGACACACAAAGACGCGCAGAAGGGGGCGCGTCGTCCCTTGCGACTGGCTGGCGATTGGGTGTTCATCTCTGATGCCGATCAGCCCTGTTGTGCTCAGCGGGCTGTGGGTGGCCGGCGCTCAGACGCGGTCATTATCTATCTCATGAGGATAATTCATTAGCATCAAATACCCAACATTGCGCGTGTCGATTGTGGGGCCCAGCAGCCTCTTAGACCGCAGGACGCAGCGAGGCTAGCCTTTATCCCGCTGCCGTCCCTGGCTGCTAGCCACTTCAGAACGACGCCCGCATGTGCTTCCCCTGATTCAGCAAGGCCCACCCACACCGTTTCTGAGGATCCAACAACCCTGCACCTTTGTTTCTCGGCGCTCCCGCCCATCATCCGTCCTCGACCACCGCCGCATACCTTGCCTGCTCCCACTCCGTGCCACCATCTTCGAGATAGCCTTACGACGATATTCCGCTGGACGTGAACGGCCTTAATACTGAATGTCCAGGCACGAACCGCCTCGGACTCCCTCTCTGAACCAGCACCGGATACGCGCCCAACATGGAACGAATGAGCACGCTTCCGACTATCAAGTGTTCATCCTGCGCGGTGGACATTGACATCCTCCATTTAGCCGACCATGTCTGCGCTGCAGCACCCCCAGCGGGTGAGTACGCCACGAATGCACACTATAACACACACTCATCAGTTGCAGCAACGCCCGCTCCTGAGCCAATGTCGCCCACCTCGACCATCTCTATGGGTTCCCCGCCCTCTATACTGTCGCCCAAGATGAACCGCGCAGCAACCTTTGGCGGTCCCACGTTCAGCAACCGCTCGGAACGTCCAGCGCAATCGGGTCGCATGCCTCCCCCGCCCAGAATCGATTCAAATGCAGCGAGTAAGCAGCCAGAAGGGTAAACCAGCTTGAGTAGTAGACATTGTGCTGACCTATTTAGACAAACCGTTCCGGCCGCTGGAACCCTCGCCAATGAGCAACCAAGTCGACTACAAGAGTCGATCCCCAGGTCTGGCGCCGCCAAAGTCTCCTTTCAAGATGAACCGCAGTGTGACAACTCCGGTTGGGCGACCCATGGCACCTCCATCGCCCGATTACTCTTCCAACTTGGACTGCGCCTTTCCTCGATTTCCCTCCAAGAACGGTACTCCTAAGAGTGCCAAACCTCAACCACGAGAACGCCTGGAACCCTTCCAGCAAAACTATGCTCAACCAAGCCCTCTATTCGCACCCCTCAGCCCCCGGTTTGATGGTGGAGAGAACATCGCCAAGCGCATGAACAGCATTGCACCAGGACCCTTCGACGGAACGGCAGACCGAAGGCCGAGCACATCAAGCGCAGCAAGACCATTTGCGGAAGAAGGGCCGGCGCTTGGGCATAGAAGGATGGGCACAAATGGCAGTATCGCCAGTAATAAGAGCGTGTCGAAACAGCGTACTTCCACAACATCGAATGCGTCGCGGAGTTCAGCACACTCCAATCGCAGCATAGGTCTTCCTGCTCGCCCGAAGCCGGGCATGGGTGGAGCCAATGCGCTGCCACCACTGCCATCCACGTCCGAACAGGCTGAGGGTATTGATGCTTTCCTAGATCGCTTGCAGAAGGAATCTACCAAGCCTTCCAGGGCTTCTCAAGAAAACCTTGCAAGGTCAATCCCGTCACGACCGAACAGCAGAGAGCGGAAAGAACCCCCACCAAGACCTAGGAGGCCATCAGAGAAAGATCTACCGCCAGCAGACATGACCGATCTCGACCCCCCGGAGTTCATGTCTCTCTCAAACAACATGTTCCCTTCGCGCGGCTCAAGCCGAAGTGGCTCGGAAAGCGACATGCCACGAGGCCTTGCGCCAACGCATTCCTTACGTCCACCGCCACTAGCAGCTTCTGGGCTCGGTGATGCGCCCATGAACGCACTCCACACCCCTTCGGACTCTGGCTTCTCAGACGATTCATACGCCAGCTCGGGCTACCGCAGCATGACAAGCTCCAGATCAAGCCCCCCAGAGTCCGAGGCTGCGCACTCACGCCAGACTTCCAAGATCAGTCGTCCTGACAACATCGTCGAGGAGAATGTTGAGAGAAGCGCAAGCCCGGAGTCCTACGCCGAAGCACGGCCTGTTCGAGCGCCGAAGAGTTACATGCGGCCCGATGGGGCGGAGCCGTACCCAAGGTCGCTTTCACCGGGATATCGCCAGGATACGTTTCCGCCTGGAGGATATGCGAAATACCCTGAGTCGCCAATGGACCCCGCCATACAGATGGGCGCGTCAACACCGCGTGACACATTCGAAAGAGAGCCGGCAACACCCCAGGACCCGGCGCAAGTCAATGTAAGCCCACCAAGACGCATGGCCGAGCCTGAACCCCAGCAACA
The DNA here is from genome assembly GCF_023758085.1 of Alternaria hordeiaustralica. Taxonomy (NCBI): domain Eukaryota; kingdom Fungi; phylum Ascomycota; class Dothideomycetes; order Pleosporales; family Pleosporaceae; genus Alternaria; species Alternaria hordeiaustralica. Next base: position 92,262 of record NW_026056813.1, on the reverse strand, counting down.
AGACGTGCGCCGACCTAAGGCTGCTAGCAAAGGCAACTGTCGTGGGTGCTCGGAGCCAATTGTTGGAAAGTCCGTGAAGGACTCTTCCGGCCGCCTTACGGGACGCTACCACAAGCATTGCTTCACGTGCAGAACGTGCGCTGATCCCTTCCCGACAGCGGAGTTCTATGTCTTCGAGAACTCGCCATATTGCGAACAGCACTACCACAAGCTCAACGGATCTTTGTGCAATGCCTGTAACCGGGGCATCGAAGGCCAATATCTCGAAACCGATTTGCGCCAGAAGTTTCACCCAAGATGTTTCACGTGCACGACCTGCCGCATCGTCCTCCGCGACGGCTACTTTGAAGTCGCTGGCCGGCGATACTGTGATCGACATGCGCAAAGCGCCGCAGCACCTCCGAGAAGTAACCTAGGCCCGGGCAATTACAGACCGCGAAACCTCCAGAAGCGCGGTACAAGGCTCATGATGATGGCGTGAACCATGTACCTCTCGCATAACCGTTGTCGTTGCTTCTTCTTGCTCATATTTTGCTTTTCATTTGTCACGTCCTTTAGCGATCTGGTTTTTGTTTGGGCCTTTTGCATGAATATTCACCCTCTTCATTCTTTCTGATACCCGGCCAGTCCGCTGTTACTTTACCATATGTTCTGCGTTATACCCCTTACTCTATACATTCGCTACATCTTATAATTGTCTTTTGTATCGATGTTGGATGGTGGTCAAGCACCGACTTTTGGGGCTGCTTTGGGTGGTGCTCGATATACCACCTTTTGTTGGAAGGTTTCAGTCGCTGGAAGACTGTTCTTACTTTGTTAATAACGAGGTCCGACTGCACGTGTACATATATGTAACATACTTAATGTTTACTGCTCACCATGGTGGGCTTATCAATATCGATTGAAGAATCATTTTGCGTTGCCTTGTTGGGTGATTCCTTGTCATTCCCGCGATGCACACAGCTAAACACTCAAGGTGTCCACATTGAGTGATTGGGCGTTCCCGCAAACGTGGTCAGGCTTGGAAGAAGCGGCGAACCATCAGTCAGCATCAATCAAGGCTACTCCAATATCTGGATATCGAATACTAGAACTGGAGTCGGGTGTTTGGTCCATCGATCGCAAGTGCTATAACGGTATCACCTTCAAGAGTCGCTCGCTATCGCAATCTCGCCATTCTCTATCCATTTCACGGCATCATCAATACCCTAAATGCTTTTCCCCTTGAAGAGCACAAAATCATGAAGATTGAATTAGTTAGAGAGGTATATAAACCATGCCCGCTGTCCGCTACATTGGTTCTAACATAACTACCACTGCAACTTCTACCACCACCCAGCTACAGCATCCACTACAATACTAGCAACAGCACCCTAGATTTATTCAAGCAACAACCACCAGTTACACAAATACCATGTGCGACATCGACCAACCTCTGTTCAGTGAACAGCTTCCTCGTCTTCCGAACTCAAGCAAGGGTCCCGAGCCCAACCCTCCTGACACCCCACCTCCAACACCTCCGGGAGGATACAAATGTGTAAGTACTCATGATGTAAAAAGACATATACCGTGCAGAAGCTAACATTCGTACAAGAACCTTGGTCCGGAGCCTCCAAGGCCTCTGGATCCACGTTCCGGTCTTCCCGCATCGCCCTACAGGCAACGAGAAGACTTTGTGCTTCCAGAGCCGTCTGTAAGGATCTCATTCCGGGAGCCTGATCAGCAAGTGAACTGACTGTTGTCTCAAGGACGCTAAGACTGGCTACACACCTCCTTCCTCGCCAGCACCGCCGCCTAATACGCCAGAAAAAAGACGAGGAGATCTTCCTCTACCAGAGCCCTCTGTGGGAAGTCACGGCGCCACCTGTAGCCTCGTACACATCGACCTTGCGTTGGCCTTCAAGCAGGGCAGCGACTTGCCTTGGTTGATGTGGGGAACTGGAAGTCATAATGATAGCTTTTGGGGTTTTTGTCAGTGTACCTAGGTATGTTTGGGTAGGGTTTGATGTGCTGAGCATACAGCAAAACGGCTGCCTCTATGTCTTATGTAGTCATCTCTCTAGCGCCAAAAAGCCATAAAGCCATGGAGATCATGCTAGGCGTACCATCTCGGACGTCTATGAGACCGACGAGTCGAGCTTAGTCATACTGCTCTGTTTTTACACGTTTATAGGATATACTAGATTAGCTGGTGGCGTTCAAGGCTGACATGCGTTGTGCTTCCGCCCAGCTACACCATACTAACGGAAAGGACTTTTCGCGAGACCTCGCCAGTGATCCAGGCGTTTCCAGAGCTGCAATCGACGTGGTAGTGTTGAGGAGTAGAGGTGATGTACGAGCGGACATCTGGAAGTAGCGCCCGGAGGAGGCTTGTCCGGACATGTCGGATCCGAAACGGTTTAGGCGCAAGTCCGCCGTCCTCCTCTGCTCGTCGCGAACAACGCGACTTCTGAGCACATGTCTCACATCCTTCCCCCAGCGCACGAACGCAACATTTGACGCGTAATGCCAACACTTGCATATCCCATCTCGCCTTCGTGGGTCGTTACCAATCGATACTGAGCTTGCGCGGTGCCGACTCACACGAGCGCGAACCTCCGTCTGCCCAACGCCCGGAGGCTCTGCCAGCAATGTCGGAAAGCCATACTCGCGCGCTGAGACCTACAAAGATGGAGAGACTGGACAATATATGTGAGCTGGATATGTGGAAATATCCGGGCCTGTGTGAACAGGACATTGTAGGCTGTAGATGACGCGTTGGCCTCCCAGCTGCGTCGAGACGCGACGCGGCCGGGCAAGCTTGCATGGTCATCACACGCTATCGAGCTGATCAGATGAGCTGTCATCTATATCGTACGCAGTGTGGTGTGGGGAAAATATAGGCTCGAAACAGTTGCGCACCTGGAAAAAAGAGACCCACGGCATGCTCATCGTGAGCGCAAGCACGCGGGGATAACTTGATTCATCTATGGTCCTGCCTAGATAGGCATCTACGTTGACACAAACCCCAAAAGTCATGTTCTGTATAACACGATGCTGCGAGGAGCCTTATCGAGGTAACGTTCCGGTTATTGAACACCATGCCTTCTGACAGGCGCTGTGCGCCGTTGAGCACGAGTACAGACCTTTGTCTCTGGATGCCTTCTACATATCACATCATGGGAGACAGTGTCGTGCTGTATGCTCAAGCAATGTCAGACAACATGTTTTCATATCTTCTGCTTCTCCTCTTTTGTATAGCTAACACCATTGCGCAACAAGCAGGGTAAGACAGCGGATTCGTCTTTTTATAACCCGTCTTTTACATTGCTCACTCTCTCTAGACCGGTTTACTCACCTTTGCGACCACCTTCCATCCCTCTCGCAGTCCGCTCCCCATACACTAGCGCTTGGAGCACCACCTCCGGCGGTAGCACGCTTAATAGTCGGAATGTCACCTTCTGGACCGGCGATCCCATAGGATGGAGTGGCATCATACGCGTAGACGGAACGGCTTATGAGTACATGGGAGACTCGCCCTCCGTACAAGGTCTCCAGAAAGCAACTCCACTTACCGTATCTTACGACTCCCACTACAGTAACTTTACATTCGACGCTGGACCTGTCCGAGTAGAGGCGCGATTCTTCTCTCCTGTTCTACCAAAGGATCTTTGCAAGAGCAGTATTCCGCTCAGCTATCTGGGAGTCGAGTGGGTCGCCACCGACAAGCTCTCGCATGATGTACAGCTCTACTCAGACATCGATTCTATTTGGCTTGGGGGCGGCAACGTATCATTCAACTCGACCATTGACTGCCCTGGTGAGTCTTTCGGCGAAACCCAATGCCCGCCCAAGGGAACGGAGACGCCCGACACATTGTTTCATTGGTAAGTTGCTGGATCAAAGTATGTTCAGTATAACTCTAACCAGCTTCAAGGGAAGCACTAATTGTAGATGAGCTTTCATGGTCCGATCGTGGCCACAAGCAAGAACCATACTGGGGTAGCCTACACTACGTCTCTTCTCCCGGCATGAGCACCAAATTCGATACTGTGAACGGTCCAGCGACCACTGTACGACGCCAGTTCGTCAAGGACGGCACAGTGAATAATACCCTTGACCAGGACCAGTCTCAGGGACCACCAGTTGATCGCATGCCAGTGTCCGGTTTCTTGCATAGTTTTGGGTCTAGTCAGTCCGGGTCAGCACTGTATACTGTTGGCACGACTCAAGAGCCTGCTGTGAACTACCGCACTGCTAGCGGGGACGTCGAGCTCCGACCATGGTGGCTTACGAGCAACTGCTATTATAGTACCAACTACATGATCCGCAGGCACTACCAGGACTACGCAGCTACCGCAAAAGAGGCCAAACTTTGGACCATGAAGCTGCGAAATGATGTGGAGTACTACTATGCCGAGGATAAAGCAACAGATATGCATGCAGAAGCATCCTCGCTATCTGAAGAGGAGTCGTATTACGCCATCGTCGCACTTTCTGCCCGCCAGATCCTGGCCGCAAACGTTCTCACAGAATCCGCAGATAACACCACGGGTCCAACTATCTTTCAAAAAGAGATCTCATCAGACGGCAAAGTGAACACGGCCGATGTCGTCTACCCTGCGTTACCTTTCTGGCTCTATGCAAACCCGGAGCTTCTCCGCTTACTGCTCAAGCCAGTATTCGAGTTTCAGGAGTCTGGACTCTATCACGAGCGATACGCCATGCACGATATCGGGCGCTTCTACCCAAACGCCATAGGATACTACAGCTCCACCGTTCCCGATGAAGAAGGAGAAGAAGCGATGCCCGTTGAAGAGAGCGCGAACATGGTTATTCTGGCAGCTTCGTACTACTTGGCCACCAACGACACCGCATTCCTTATTAGCCACTACGATATCCTCAAGCGATGGTCGGAATACCTCGTAGAAAATTGCCCATACCCTGAGCATCAGACCACAACGGGCAAGTACAAATCAGCACTTCAACACCGAGAACGTTTGTACTAACAAACCTGAAGATGACTTCAACGAACCCATCGCCAACAACACTAACCTCGCAATAAAAGGCATCGTAGCCCTAAATTGCATGGGTGTCATTGCCCAAGCCAATGGCGACAGAGGCTATGGAGCAGGCAGATGGATACGCAACGCGTATTTCTACTATACCCTCTGGTCCGAATCAGCCATAGACCCCGCAACCAACCATACTCTTCTCGCTTACAACCTCCCCGACTCCTACAGCATCCTCTACAACATCTTCCCAGCCCTCCTCTTCAACCTGCGCGCAATCCCCAAATCTCTTTTCACCATGCAGTCGGACTTTTACCCGACTGTCGTCCAGAAGTATGGCGTTCCCCTCGATAACAGACGCCTGTGGACGAAGAGCGATTGGGAGATGTGGGCTGCGGCTACGAGTCGACCTGAGACGCGGGCTCTGTTTGTGAACTCGTTGGCGAAGTGGATCAATGAGACGAGTACGGATAAAGCGCTTTCCGATCACTTTATGACGACGGGTGATGGGGGCTATACTGATTACCCGTTTGTGGCAAGGCCAGTCGTTGGGGGGCATTTCGCGCTGCTGGCGATGGGTCTTTTTGGGAGACATGGGGTTCTAAATGGAGAGGATGAGTAAGCTAGCTGGGTAAGATTGCCAATGAGATGGTGGATAGGTCATGTCACGACATCACTGCACATGCTAGAGTTCACCCGGGATGATTTGAATGGTATCATGTTTCGTATTCATATCGCTTCGATGCGATCACCAGTTGCCTTCTCTACTTCCCATTTTCGCGCCATTCTCATATCATGCATTCGAACATCCCTTCATGTCCTTCTAGTGCTATCTCATCGCGCAAACTTTTAGCGGAAACTGAAATATAACGGATGGGAAGGATCGCTTGGGTACTTGTTGAGGTACCAGAGAGGGGGCCTAGTTGTGCGCCGCTAGCGATCACGCTCCTTGAGCTCCTCTGCAACAGCCTTTAGACCCTTCTCATGTTCCTTCTGGATCTGATCCCAGTACTGTGCCCAGATGCGAGACTGTGAATCGTCCTGACCAATACCGGCTTCGGTGCCCATTTGCTTGTTAAGCTGCATTGACACTTTGAGCACGCCCTTGGCGCCTTCGTGAATCTTCTCGATCTCCTGCTTGACAGCATTCTCTTTTGGCTTGACGGCAAGTACAGTGCGGAAGTTCTCGGCAAGAGAATCCAGACGCGAGCGGACCTGGTCCGGTGCAATGACCATAAGCTTGGTGAGCATGAGGTTGCACAGAACTCGGATGTCATGCTCGTCGGTAATACCAGCGACAATGCGATCGAAGAAGTCGGAGACCTCGATGGGTGACAGACGTGCAAAGGCCTTCTCAAGAAGAGCATAGAGGGTCTCGTATGCGCTCTTACGGATCTCTAAGCCATCATCGACCTTGAGCTTGAATGGACCCATTTGCACCTCGCGGATAAGCTCAGGCTTGATGACAGTCTCCTTCATGGCGAGTGGAAGCAGCTGGTCGAGCGCAGGGAGGATAATGTCAGGCTTGTTGTGCATGGCGGAGTTGAACGTCATAAGAGCAAGACGGCGATTCTCGAGATCAGGCTCGTTGAGCATCTGTACAAGCATGGGCACAACGATGGGGCGGAGGTATTCGTCGTAGGCTTCATCGGTATCGGTGAAGGTGTATCGTAGAGCAGAAATGACCATGGCGCGTAAGCTTTCCTTGCGGTCGTTCAAGAACGCCTAGATTATAAGTTAGCTGTAGAAAACAAACAAAACTATGAGGGCTTACCTGAAGTTGAGGAAGGTACGTCTTCGGGTCAATGATAGTAAGCCTGCCAATGCACTCTGCACCGATCGCTTTGTTGTCTTCGAGCTGCGAAGCAACAACGAGGTTTTCCCACAGTGTTGATGTGTACGGGATGATCTCCGACTCCGTGTCGTCATGCTGAAGGACTTCCTTAATAGCGTGTAGGAACAGATACTGCGGTGAAGAAGGCTGTCCCATAGATGACAGAATGACGGGAAGATATTTGCTGACACTTCCTGCACCGGCTCGGCCAAGCGCAACAGCGGCCGCAAGTGGTACGTTCTCGGACTTAGCAGAGAAGTACTTGATGAACAACTTGGGATCAATGGTAGATTGCGAACCAAGGCGCAACGCAGATTCTCCAAGCACTACCAGGGCAAGACACTTGCGCTTGTCGTCTTGTGCCGTCTCAAGCTCGGTGATGAACTGCTCAAGTTTTACGCCAACACTGTTGCCACCATATACAAGCAAGTTACCAATGACCTTGCCTACCACCTCTGGATGCCCCGATACACCGACTTGTTGTAGCAGTGCTTGCATCAAGGCCTTTCCGGCGCCTTGCTCTCCGATAGTGCGTACTAGCTGGAGGAGTGCATCCAACGGCGTTCCGCTTATCGAGCCTTGAGCGACTTGACAAAGGGCATCGTTGAGGCTGGGCGTCATGATGACTTGCGCGTCGTCCTTGACGAATGTAGCCAGGATGATAAGAGCCGGTCCCAGGAGGTGCAGGTCGCTGGCGTTCAGCAGCGGAAGCAGCATCTCCACCACCTGTGCTTTTGTCTTATTGTCGAGTTGGCTCCGTGATAGCGAATTCAATGAGAGAGTGCGTAGCGCGCTTAGGCTGGCACCGCGTAAGACGCGACTGGCTTTCCGTAATTGTGCAGCAAGTTCCAGTGCGACATTCTGTACCCATTTGGCTGACAACTCATTCTGCGCCTTGGTGTGGGCAGCGACAGAATCAACAGCACGTACTGAAGCGAGCCTTGTCAATTCGTTCTTCAGGCGTTCTACCAGAAGTCCAAGTCCAGCCGTTCGCTTTGGCGAGGAGAGAAGGCCTTGTTCCCCAGAGCTCCTACCAAGCAACAGTCCAAGGACGTGAATAGCACTCCGTCGAACTTCCACGTCAGCATCGTTCGCTGATATGCGGTTAACTAACGCATCGAACAATTGCTCTAGATGTTGCTGGTTCTCCGTTCCTGCTGTAGCAGCTCGGGGAGGTGTGAGGGCCTTGATGACCTGCTCTGTTGCTGCCAGAGCTTCGATAGACAACTTGCTGTACTTATCCTTGACCCCACGGAGGAGCGCGTCAATGATAGCCGCTACATATGGCTGGATAGATTTGGACGAGTGAGTATCGGCAATGGCTCCTATCAGCTGCAAAGCTTGGGTGCGTAAGGTGTTAGCGGTAGCGGAAGCACTACTTGTCGAACCGCCAGTAATCTTCGCAGCTTCTACAACAGGGTTGATCAGTTGGTTGAGGTACCCATCGAGACCACCACGCTGAGTGATGACGATGTCCTTGATCAGAGAGATGGACGCCTGCTTGGTGGTAGGCGGGCATGATGACTGCTTCAGAAGCTGCGCAATGCCCTTGACAATTTCCGGGCTGATCTTAGCTAAGCTTGCGCGAGGGCCGACCGGAGGCGTGCCAGCTGGTGCAGGTGAAGCATAGCCCATTGACAAGGACGAACTACCCTGCAGATCAAACATGCTGGCATCGCTACCGCCGCGACGACGCTTCTTGCTTGGCGGTGGTGGCATTGTGCCACTCTGAGGAGTCTCGTCGGCGAACTTGACAGGCGAGGGTCCGTCACCCGACTTCTTGATCAAGTTGGATAGAGTGGCCAGGACCTCCAAGCGTACGTTGTCTTCCCGCTCTTTGAATCGTGTTATGAGCGCTGGCGCAACCCGGTCGTAGAGAGTTCCGTCGTCGAGAAGATCGCCGTTACTCCGCGTCGAGATCAGAGTGTAAAGCACCTTGGCCGCACACCTACGAACCTTCCAGCTTGCGTCCTCGTCGTCATCATAACCCGTCTCCTCTTCAAAGTCATCGCCCTCGAGCGCGTCTTCTTCATCGCTTGGCATGTCATCGTCGTCCTCATCGTCGTCATCTTGCGCCAGATTAGGGTCGTACTTGAGGTAGCGCGTGGCGGCTTCGATGGTTTCGTCGGTGTACATGCGCATGTCTTGCGGGCAGGAGGCAAGGAACCCGTCCAAGGCAATAAGGGCGGCTTCGAGCACCTCGTCGATTTCGGGGTCGCGCTCACCCTCGTCGTCTGAGACATCCATCTCCTCGTCTTGCTCCTGTGTGCTCAAGGCGCTCAGGACAAAGGGCGCCAGCGTCTTTAGGTAAGGACCGAATTTGCGCGGGATCGATCGGGCCATGGAGCCTAAGATAGTAATGTACAGCTTCCGCTTGCTACGAGTGAGGTGGGGATCGCGCAGAAGTTCGATGACCTTTGAAAGGAAACTGCTCAGAAGCTGGTCTGAGAAGTAACCGGCCAGGACCGAAATGGCAGTGACGGACTTCTTCTTCATCATAGAGCTAGCCCGGTCGTTCTCGAGGATGGCGAAGGTGATCTGCTGCAAAGCCTGGATTTCTACATCCTGCAACATAGGACCAAAGCACTTGGCGACTTCGATGAGAACGTCAAGAGCGTTGCTGTCCGAGCCCTTCTCCAGGTCTGACTCCAACATGCCCTTGGGCGGTTGAGTCAGGCCCTGTTGTGCTGGTTGTATAACATTGTATCCGATCAGACGCGGTATCAGGACCCTGCTGATGGCGCTGTATGCATCTTGTACCGACTTGCTGCGCGCAGCACCGGTGGTAGGACGGGGAAGGGTTATGACGACTTCGCGGAGGGCCATAGCGGGTATAGACTGGTCGACCGTGTTGCCAGTGGGAAGCGTAGAGAGCTTGTCAATCATGACAGGCAGCGTCTTATCGCTGATCTTGTTGACGAAAGGGCCCAAACACTTGATGGCCTGGTTCTGGACCTCGCCGTTGGTGTCGACCAGTGTTGTGAGGAGACCCTCGACCGTCTTGGCCGAGACGACATCATCGTGGAGGAGGAGGCCGGGGTGAGCTATGAGGAGGATGTCGTGCAGGTCGCTCAGGGCCATGAAGCGGAAATCGGGGTCATCGTCGGCGAAGCGGGGGAGCAGCTGGGCGATATTATGGGAGGTGGGGTTGGGCGGGACCGAAGAGGGCGCCATGGCTGGTGTTTAGAAGGCCTGCAGCACTTCGCGCGTCTGGTATCACAGATGTGAGCCCGCAGTCTGGGGCGCGTGTGGTGTGGCGGGGCAGCTTTGGCGGGGTTGACGGTGCTGTACAGCTTCAATGTCGCGGTGGGGAGCGGAAGGGAGGGAGAGAAGGGAAAAAGCTTGTGAGGGAGCTGCTGTTTTAGTATGCGAGGGAGGCACCAGTGGCCGGGTTGGAAGAGCTTTTGGACAATTGTTGCCTGCGTCGCTTTCAGAGCTCCAACCCGCGCACGGCCTCTGTGCAATTACAGGGTATCCAAGAGCTGCTCCAAGCGCGTAAACACCTTATACAAGGGGAAACTAAACACCATAGAACCTACATCAAGATCAAGCTATGCAAAGTAGAGACCTGACGTCAACGTAGGCTCTATAGTGTTCAGCTGTTCCCTTGTATCAGGTGTGAGCAGATGGCATTGTTTTCACATAACCTCTTTCATTCACAAAGCATGATGAAACACTTTTACGCGAGCTCTACGAATAATAATTTGATACTACGTGTACAATCGTTACGCGATCGCTCTGCAGCCTCGCGCAGGTTCGCGAGTGTTCGAGGTCGGGCACACGTGATGCAAGGACGCGGAGCTAGACCTCGGAAGCAGGGGCCACAATGTGACGTACCGATAATTCTGACTGACGTGATCTTTCTCTTGCGCGCATCCCAACTCCGAGTCTGCCATCAATTGCCCGTCGCGAGCTTCAATTCGTCTCTCTACAGCTTCACCATGTCTTTCATCAGGTCCTCTGCTCTCCGCGCTTCTTCATTGGCACGCGCAGCTCGCCCGGCGAGGTCTATCTGCGCTGCCGAGCTCCAGCCATGGCAACGAGCTGTCCAACGCCGAACCTACGCCAGCGGCCACGGTCCCGAGGGCGAGGCTAAGAGCAGCGATATCCCATGGTATGTCAATTTCATTTCGATTATTTAGATGAGCGCGAATGCGGATATAGCATGTTACCGATAGGAAGCACACAGCCCTCGGATTGAGTAGTTGGGTGTGTGGAAGTGCTATTCCGCTTGCGTAAAGCAGCCAAGCTGTGTACACATTGTGTTAATTTCTATAAAATACCTGATACTGACCGAGATATCCAGGATGGCCTCAGCCGTCGTCGGCACCGGTGTTGGTCTCTACATTGTCCTAACCCAAGACACGAACCACGGCGCTGAACACCACCCTCTTGGCGACCCACACGGCGAGGGAGGTGCCGAGAAGACTGGTACTGGATCTACCGTCGGAGAAGAGAACAAGGAGGATGAGCCCGAGGAGGAATCTAAGGACGAGTCTAAGGACGAATCCAAGGATGAGTCTGAGGAGAAGCCAAAGAGCGATCAGCAGAACCCGGAGAAGCCTACCAAGGAGAACAGCGAGGAGAAGGACAGCCAATCTCCTGACGTGTCCGACAAGGTCGGTGTATGAACATCTTCATTGCGCACAGGATGCTAACTAGTACAGCCCGACCCCCGCAAGGACGAGACCAAGAGCCAGAACGAGATGTCTGGCAAGCAAAAGGGACTCTCCAACGACAACACCCACCACACCTCGCAGATCTCCAAGCAGGAAGAGAAGAGCAAAAAGGGCGAGGGCGTTGCCGAGACCGCTAAGCTGCAAGGAACCGTCTCCACTGAGCGTCCAGGCGCGGAGAACAAGGAGGAGCGTGGAAAGGCCCAGCAGGACAAGGACGCATAGATCATACCGTTATCTCGTCCCCGCCCTCACTATCTCGATTCATATAATACCTTTACGGCGAGCGCGCATTCCGCCGCCCTTGTATAGTCCTGAATCAAACTTGTCACCACTTCAAACGGGACTTTTGTGTGTCTCACCTGCGAAGGTACATGTGGAGTTCCAAGCACAGTGTCTTTATCCACGTGCCCAGTGCTGTCATGGCATTGCAATCGTAGGACATGGCTCGATCGCGTTGAAACACGTGAACAATCCTGGACCCGCAATTTCTGCGCCACCGGGCTGTGCTCGTTGTTCTTCAAACTGCGGCGTTTTCCAATTATGAGGAGCCTTTGTCCGGATGCAAGAGAAGGGCCATAAATGCGACCCAGGAACGGTGGCCGAAAACGCGTAGTGGAGGGGAGGGCCTCGTGATTGGTCTGCACGTTGGGGCCGAGCCACCCGTAAGCGCCGACCGACTCGCTCCACAACGTTGTCACACCTCACCTCCAACCTCAATTGGCCAAGCCCGCGCCTCACTGCAAGTCTAAAAAGAGAGCCATCTTACGGCGGGAGCTCTACGAATCTGCGTCCACTATGCTGCTCGCCTACGACATAGAGCATGGCCAAGAGCCAACCGGAGCGATAGGCGGCTCTGATGCAGGGCTGCCTTTCTTTGGACCTCGTACTTGTGCATGTACCTGACGTGCAGCTCATTGACCTGATATCAGACCTCCTGGCCCCCGGCTTGAGCCCACCCATATTCCAGCTCACCTCCAACAGCTCATAACGACTGTGCCACCGGATGCTCCCGCTGCCTCTACACTCTGAGTAAACACCGGTTTCACATACGATATAGCACACAACCCGTCTTCTCTGTTGTAAGCACCTCGTTGCAAGTGGACTTCCTTTGGGAACAATCGCGCATCATGGATCCCCGACAGCATGGACAGAACCAGCAGCTCCAGCCTCAAATGAGTTCCCAGCAGCACAACAGGTTCTCATGGCAGCAACCTCTCGAGGATGATGCCCCGGCCTATACACAGCCGCAACAGCAAGCACCACAGCATCAGACTCAGCAGTACCAACAACCTCAGCAATACCAGCAGCCGGCACAGCCTCAGCAACCTCAGCAGCCTCAACAATCCCAGCGGCCTCAGCAACCTCAAGTCAACACAGATACATCACGGCACTTCTCGTATGCGCAGACACCCGCAGAAATGCGTGCTTTCGTATACACATCTTCGCCGAATGATCCGCCCATGCCACATTCCATGCCCATCTCTCTACCAACATCGCCCGTGGGATACACGCCGATCGACCCTCGCCCCCAATCGATGCTTGACGCGCAGCTCCCGATGATTCCGCCCCAATCGCAAACAGCTTACATGCCGCCGTCTTACGCGCATGACGTTAAACCCCCCGTCTCGCCCAACTCGCCTCAGCATGCTCCGCAAGCGCAACACTTTTCCCCAGTTTCGCCAATACCACAACCAGAACCTGTTCATCAGATACCACAGGTTGAGACACAGCAGAGCAGGCACGCTCGGCAGATGAGCAACCTGTCACCCATCAACACGAACATCCGGACGTATGCCATGCCGCCCATCCCTCCTACGCCCCCGTCGGGCACACATCAAACCTCGCCGCTACCGGACAAGACACCAATGACGCCCATCTCCGCCAACTCGATGCACAAAGAACAGCCGCGAGATGTTCCAACCTCCCCCACGCTCCGAACCTCGCCGTATCCGAACGAGCCCTATTCACCACACGGTTTCTCGAACCAGAACAGCAACTTCCACGCCGTATTCTCCCCAGACGCCGCACATGGCCCCAACGGCCTAGACTTTGCTGCACACCAGCCAGGCCAGATATCGCACCCAAACATGGAGCTAGAGAAATCACACGAATGGTCAAACGGCATCTGCGCATGCAGCCCCGACCCTTCCACCTGCCTAACAGGTCTTTTCTGCCCTTGCATCTTGTACGGCCGCACTTCATACCGCATGTCCCAGAAATCTGCGAAGAAAGATCCCACGGATATGCTTGGTCACAGCTCCACGAACGGACACTGCATGGTCATGGGTCTCTCGTGTGGACTGTGGTGGCTATTCCCTATGCTGCAGCGGACACGTATTCGGCGCGCGTATAAGCTTGAAGGCAGTTTCGGAAGCGATCTTCTCAAGGGATGTTGCTGCTGTTGCTGCGTTACTGTGCAGAACGAGAGGGAAGTCAAGCACAGAGAGGAGGTTAGTAGACGGTGGGCTGGGCCGGCGAGCACAGACGCTTATACGAGGACGGGAGGAATGATGTACAAACCACAGCAATAGACACTGATGGCATAGAATTTGCGGTTGTAGCTACTTTCATTCAATGATACCCACGGTCCTTTTTCGCGTAATATAAGCATGCGCATTCGGTGAACGTAATCCTTACATCGCCTTCACTCTTTCTTGACGCTCCGAAGCAAGAGTGCGAACCGTTCACTCGGACTTTGTCTAGGTCCTCGCGGCTGAGGTCTGCGCAGGCCGTCATCTGACAGGTTTACGGGTGTGGCGGGGGATGTGGTGGAAGCCAAGGGCGAACGTTGAAGTGAGTGCATTGAAGGTGTGACCAGAGTGCTACTCTGCATCGGAGAAGATGCGGATTTACCTGAAATTGTGACGGAGGGCTGTGTGACAGGAGTTACAGGCTTGGCAGGCTGGCGCATCTTCTTTGCTGAGACTGGGCTACTCGTATCTTGCTCATCAGAGGTTGAATGCTTTCGCTTCGGTGGATGTTCTGTTCCACTGGGCTCCGTTACCGTCGGTGTGGGAATCGGCAAGACCTTGCGCAAGAGAAATGCCGGCATTTCGTAAGTGACAACATGGCCGGGTGCTTCGTTGATATCTGGTATCGGCTTGTCTCTCTGTGTTACGTATGCGGCCAGGTCATGTACCTTCAGTTCGGTGACGTCAAACGCTCTGAATTTGACCTTCCGCTCTAGCGGGGAGTGAGATGGTTGGGCCGTTGCAGTCGTCTGTCGTGTTTTCACGAGAGTGAGGGCACACGGAGCCGTCCCAGGCAATGGCTCGTCCCAGGCTGCAAGCATGCGAGAGAGTAATATGGGGCCAACGTGGTTGAGGTACTTTTTCCAAATCATGTTGATTGGCGGACACGCTTTGAGGAACAAATGTGTCTCACGAGGTGGATGGTCGTAGTCCATGTTCTCTCTAGCATGGTTCCGGAGCCAGTCATCCGAATGTACTTTGGGTTGGTTGTAGAACTGCAGAAGCTCGTATCGTGGAAAGTTCGGAGGAACAGTGATCACCGGCGCTGTTTTCTTGAAGAAGTTACTGAGGGTAACAGCGCCCCATTTGCTACACTCATCTTGGTTTTGTCTGCTGCAAAGGCTGCGACCAAGACTCGCTTGGGCCGCTTTTAGGGCATTGTCAGCACCGCATTTCGGAAGACCTCCTTCGTTGTAGTCGCCGCCTGCAAGCATGGCGAACAGCACGCAACCCTGACGATCTAGTCGGCATTTCTCCTTGAGCTTTTCAGTGTGGACCACTCTAACCCGCTTCTCGTCTCTCTTGCTTTCGGCAGTGTGCTGGGTCTTCTTGGATGTGTCTGTGCTTATTCGGTGATCGCGGATCCAAAAGGTACATCCAAACATCAAGCAATCGGAGTCTGTTGACCATACAGCATCAACAAGACCAAGAGTTTGCAAGGACAACACTCAGCTTCGGCTTCTCCAGGTGCCTCGATATGAGCCACCCCAAGCCCATCCAGGATCTCGTTCAAGAGCGCACGTTGTTTGCGATCTACCCGGCGTCCAGCATCTCGGCCACGTTTTGGTGGAACATCTGGTCCATCGCTCACGAACACGAGCCGGATGTTCAAGGGAAGGATCTTGCAGATACGATGAAAGATACCCCGTTCCAGCGGGTTACAGCGCGGCTCATCTGCATCAGGCAGTTAGTCATTGACTTTAACAGTAAGAAGAATCTCCAGGCTGTCTGACTCTTGCGCATCGCCTGTATCTGGGTTGATGACACAGAATGAAATCTCCAATCTGCTTCGTCGACCGCGATCTTCAACGGCCTTCCATATTCTGCATAGTGCTCTTCAGCAAGCTGTGCTATTGGTACAATCTCCTCGCATGCTTCGATTGACCGTCGTAAACTGGTGTAGAGGAGTCAACGTTATTAGTTGATCTAATCTCATGGGGAGCACATACCCCGGAATGCCCATAATGAAGTGGGTCAACCAACGCCCGCGAACGAAGTTAGTGCGGGACAAGCCCTTAGTGTCGCGCACGCGTCGCGTTTGGCGGGAGCAGCAGTGCAACTAATAATGCCAGTAGGATGTTTTTGTTTTTGAGCGGCTCCTTTCGAACTGCGTAATTGAGTATAACAGCAAGTATAGTGCTGCCTGGAGCGATTGTTGAGCGATATGACGCGGATTTTCGACGCGTAGGAGTTTATGGGCGCCGATGCGTCGCTCCGAAGCGAACCTGGCGATGAGATAGTCGATACTTCAGGACAAGGTATACCGAATTTCTTGAAGGACTTTCAATGTATCCAACGGGTCAATCGATAGAGGGGTTAGATATAAGAAGAGAAGGGAGCTCGAGCCTGAAGTTCCTGCGACGGAAGCTACCATGTTCATCATGTCTCAAACGCGAAGACCCGAAGGTGCCGCACCAATCGTGCGTCCAGGAATTTATCCCGGTAGCGACCAAACGCGGTATCACGTGAGTAAGCGGTTGCGCAGATCTCTGGAAGCTCCAGGTCCTCGTCAGCTCTCCCTACCGCTTCTAGAATTTTAGTAAAGCTACTTGCATACTAAACAGACCTATATTGGAATGAGGCGATCAAGAGACACAGTTTCGCGACAACACCAAAACGACGACAATCTGCTCGACCACACCTAGGTATCTAAGTAGTGTGTTAGCGTAGGTGTCTTCGTGCTCTCTTGCCATCCAGGAGTTCTCACTCAAGATCACTTTACTCGTTTCCGGGTACCTAGGTAGTCGATACCGTCATCTAGGAGCAGAAAAGGTCACAGAAGATGCAAATCAACCAACAACTGTTCATATTTGTAGACATCTCCAAACACCCCCTCGTATGACTGTCAACACACCCATGTTCCCCTTTGCTTGTTCTTCCAGTGGAACCTACCGACTATCCCATCTTCCACCCTTGAAACCCTCGTCGGGAACAGCCCCGTTAGCGCTACAAGTGCCGCACATATCCGGATACTTGATGGTCCGCCGCACGCGACTGTACCGCGGACACTGCCTTGCGTTGACATCGTCTTCGAGTCGATGACAGCGTATAGTTCGCCTCATGGGGGTATGCTCGTGATTGCAGTCCTTGTACTGGGTCCACCTTTCTTCGCACATGTCGGGAGTAAAAGTTGATGAAGTCCTTGGGTAGAGATGATCTTGGGTATATGGCTTTGCGCACGATGACGTGGGTATGGTGTTTTGGAGCGGAGAGATGATCTCAACGATATGTTTTCCAGCGATTAAAGGCTTGTGCTTAGTAGTTTGAGGGAGTTGATAGTAGAAACGTCTTACTCTGCGTACTCGAAACTTCTTATATATCGAGGCGGCCAAGAGTCACAACTTCGCCAACGAGCTTTCTGTGTCTGTATCTTTGTGAACATTCTGCTCTGTCCTGTCTGCTGGCAGTAATCGATACTCAGATGGCACTCCTTTCCAGAGATATGGTCGCAAACACGTAAACAGATGTTGGTGTTCATTAGCCAGTGAAGCAGAGCAAGGCCCGGAAAAGCATCTTGTCATCGAGAACAGCGACTGAGGGTGCTTCACTGATTCGTAATACATTGATCGTTATAGCGGTTGATCTATGAGCTGGCAGCCTTGGCTTGTAGCTCCTCGAGTTGCTTTTTGGCCGCCCACTGCTTCTCTACGTTGATCTTTTTCAAGATCTTGTCGGCGCCCTTCTCGATCAAGACCTTGGCAACCTCTTGTCCCATCTCTTCTGCCTCCTCTGAGCTTCGGACTTTGCGGGCTGCCTCGTACTCAACAGACTCCGTGCCATCTACGCTCACCACCATGGCTCTTAACACTAGTTCTTGATCGTCAACATCTGGCTCTTCCTCTTCTACCGCATTTCCGTGGATATCGTAGTCCTTTGCTGGTTGTGCACCGATAGTGAGGCCCTTGCCACCTCTCCATGATGTCTCAACGCCGATAGGCACGCTGCAGCCCCCCTCCAGAGTGCGTAGTAGCGCTCGCTCAGCCGAGCATGCTCTTGTCGTCCGCTCGCATCGAACACTGCTCAAGATGTCTTTCATAGCTGCATCCTTCTTCCTGATCTCGATTCCTAGAGCACCCTGACCGACCGCATGAAGCATACCTCCGCTCGTACTGCTCAGATACTGTGTGATCCTGTTGTCGAGGCCCATTCGCTTCAAACCGGCAGCCGCTAAGATGATAGCGGAGTACGGGGAGTCTTCGGCATCGAGCTTTGCTAGTCTTGTACCGACGTTGCCTCTCAGGTCGGCGAACTTCAAGTGTGGGTATAGCTTCCTCAGTGTGGCAGCTCGTCGTACCGATGACGTACCGATGGTGGCACCTTGCGGAAGGGTAGCTAACGTCGTCTCCTTGGGCAGGCGTGGGGAGATCAAGAGGGCATCGCGGGGATCTTCACGCTGGAGTATGGCACCAATCTCGAGGTGGTCTGGCAGCTGTGTGGGCATATCTGTTCTACTAGTCAGCCCGATTCGATCGAAGTTTCAATGAGCGAGCTCCAGAACATACCTTTCAAGCAGTGAACGATGATATCCAGATCGCCAGACTCCAGCATGCTCTCCAGTTCGCCCGTCCAGAGACTCTTCGCATTCTCGCCCTGACTCAGTTGCTGCAAGGGTGTGATCTTGTCCCTGTCTCCCTGCACCACGACGGGGCAGATGTTGAATGTTCGGTCCGGGTACGCATCCTTCAAGCTTCGCTCGACTGCGCGGGCCTGGATCTGGGCGAGTACCGAGTTGCGCGTGCCGATGTTGACAGCCGGGAATTGCGTGCTTGCCGATGTGTTGAGGCCTTCCGGGTTTGGATGAGATGGACCCTGGATGTCGGCTGCTGTTGCGGAGGCCATGGTGAGATGCGTACACGTGGGTAGAGAGGCGTGTTGTCGTGGTGGCTAGGAAAAGATCTGGAGCCCTGGCGGGATGGTGGGGCTCGGCCAACGTCATGTTTGCCGCGGCTCGACACTAGCGTCAGGTACACACCAGATGACGGGAACCTTCGGCGCGAACAACCCTGTGACTTGTCTTAGAAAGATGAAAGGTACGCTGTGATTTGCATACATATGAGAACGACGATGGATAGAAACTCAAGGCAGTGTTGAGTCCAACGTCTTCTACTTCCACTATAGGTTGATGGCACAATTTTTTCTACGATCAATACCAACAGCAGCTTCACACACGATGTCGTTTGGATTGACGTTGATTGTTATTATTATAATACAGTGAACTTCCTATTTGCCAATCATGTACTACCTAGGTAGGTATTAAGACGCGATTACTGGTCTCCGGTGTTGTGGATCGAGTTAGGAAGAGCTTCGTTTGTGTCAGAATCGCGTCATTATTGCATTGTATGTAGAACTCTTACCTCGCTCGACAGACTCGGGAACGATCTCTTGGACCTTCTTGGGGACGATCGAGTCCTCGCCGTCGTTCAGAGCATGGGTCTTGCTGGTAGACTGGCTGTTGGGGTTGCTGCCAGTGGGGTGGACCTGTGACAATGTTAACATGCTTCACTTCGTGGTTGGCAGATATAATCAACTTACACCTTCAGGGAGGCTCTCCTCGAGACCCTTTGGTGCAGCCTCCTGAACCTTCTTGGGGACGGCACTCTGACCAGTGGCGTGCGATGCACCCTGACCATGCTCATTGGTGGAAGACATTCTGATGGAAGTTCGTTTGAAGAGATGTGATTGTTGGATGAAGGGTCGGGAAATAGTGCGGAGCTGTGTGGTGAAAGGCATTTTGGGATGGAATTCGAATGGTATTTGAATGATTTCGATGGAGAGCCTGAAGACAGCAGCTTATGTACGAATGGATGGTGATATGACGCGTGTGGTGACACACCCAAGCCGCATCTCACTTGCACTCTATCATGCGCGTCATGAAAGTGCAGTCCATGTTTCTTTTCGTCCGATCACTAGTGGAGTTTCTACAGAACTGTGAGTGATTATCCGTGGCGACACGACGAAAACGCCATGCGTAGTTGTCCAGGTACCTCGCTTGGGTCGGTCAGCGGGAAATGATGCGGTCACGACGACACCAAGAACCGGTCCGCGGCGAGCTTCATGGTGCTCACGAAGCTCATGAAGCCACATTGCAACATGGAAACGCGATCGTCGTAGATTTCGACACAGTTAATTGCCTCCGAGGCGCCGACCTCCCAGATCCGAGGAGCTATACGAAAGGACGTTGATGGCGTAGGTGTAACAATCACCCGCGGTCGGTCTCCGAAGGCCCCGATCGCGCTAGTACGGATGCCTCTCCGCGGGCTCGTATTCTCGTATACGCCACAGGCCATCTTACATTGGATCTGAATCTTGCGCACTCCACCCAATTTACAATCGTCGTCCTTGCCTTTCATTCTTACCGCCGAGCGTGACCAAGAAGACGTCATCTTTGGCAACTCATTGCACCATTCCAAGGTTCAGTCTACCTGCATTGTGGTCTTCACGGCCGCATAACTCATGTTGCCTAGATCTTTCATTCGTACATATGTATGATATCCAAGCTTCCAACAATCACAGCTTCGCCTTGACCCAGCTTTGCACCACTTCTTGACTTCCGGTGCCCGAATCACCCTTATAACCCAATATTCGCTCCACAACCATCTCTTCGTGGCACGCTTTTGGCGTTACGACTGTAGTGACCAGCCCACCGTTGCTGCCAAAGCCCTGCGTGAACTTCTTTGCAAATGCCTCAATGCCATCCTTCAGGACCTCGTTATCGCCCACCCATATTAGAACCTCTTCCACGAAATCGGCAACAGGGCCCCACCACTCCGGAGCTGCGAGAACGGGTTCGCTGTAGAAGTCGCCGGCGAAAGGAGAAGAGGAGCCGAGGAAGGCAGTCGCCCAGCGGGAAAGCGTTCGCGCGTCGAACATGTCGCGTTGAGCGTTCGTGACGAATGCTGGCGTGTTGGTCTGTGTCAAAGAGCACCATGGCGAGATGAGAAGCGCGGCATGGATCTTGGATGGAAGTTCCAACGGCGCAATCTCGGGATGTGGATGTGCGAGGTGCGAAAGCAGACCGAGTATAAGGTTTCCGCCAGCCGAATCGCCGCCCAGAATCAGGTCTGAAGGGTTGCGCCCCTCGACGTGCACGAGATGGTGAAGCAGCTCGACTGCCTGCTTCAGCTGGCTGGGATATCTGGCTTCTGGCGCGAGATCGTACGCGAGAAGGAGCGCGGATACGTCGGGGCCGAGAGACTTTTGGAAGTCATCGAGCCATAGCATATGGCCTGCTGTGCATGGCATCACATATCCACCGCCTGTTCATATCAGTGACATGCCCCTCATCTTGGAAAGCGGAGACCGACCATTGAAGTAGACAAAGACCTTCTTCGCGCTCCTACTACCCAGCCAATGCGCTTGTGTTCCACTAGGCAACTTGATGCTATCTGGAACGAACTTGTACTTTTCGGCATGCTGAAGGTACGTAGGCGTCGATGATGCGCCGTTCATGTACCGGTCTTGCGCCAGGTCGAGGTTTCCCAGATTGGTCCGGAACACGGCAAACATGACGTCCTTGAAGTACGTGTTGGAGCCATTCTCGCCTTTGAAGGGTGATGTGACGGAGCGTTGCAGCGCAGAGCCCACTGTCGGAGATGTTAGTGCTTGCTTTTGACCTGATGATGCAGGCGCGTACTGGCTTTGAGCGTCGCCGAAGCGATGCCCAGCTTGCTTACATTCTGATCTGCCATTGTGTTGTGATGGTGCTTGCAATGGCAGCAAGATGCTGCCAACACCCACAGCTCACTAGCTACCCCATGGCGCGCGTCTGAGTCTAGTCTCCAGGGAGCCGTGCAAGTGCGGAGAGCGTTACCCGACGAGATTCCCGAGGTTCGCGTCCCCCACGCGTGCTGTCCCCGCGATCGATCAGGGCGGCGATCATCCACTAGGCCTGCTCCGGCTTAGCTTGCTGTAGGCAAAACTCATCGCAGCTGCAGTGTCAGGGTCATGACTCGAGGTAGGATTTGTCCATTTCTGTCCTGAGTCGCAACCCACACGCATCCATGATCAGCATGGCGTCGCCGGCGGAGGCAGACACGCCCGAAGGAGCCCCTAGAGACGATGGTTCGGGCGATGGTCAGCCCAACAAAAAGCGCAGGACTGGCCCCAACTCGCGTGGCGTTGCCAACCTCACGCCCGAACAGCTTGCCCGCAAACGCGCAAACGACCGCGAAGCTCAACGTGCCATCCGCGAGCGCACCAAGAACCAGATCGATCGCCTCAATCAGCGCATCCGGGATTTGGAGAGCCAGCAGCCATACCATGACCTGCAAGTCGTCCTCCGCGAGAAGGAGGCGGTTCAGGCGGAGAACGGAGACATAAGGAAGAGGCTCGAGAGCGTCCTGAGCATCATCCAGCCTATTGTGCGTGCGACGGGAGGCCTCAATGGTACGATGACTACTCCCAAAGCAGGAACGAATGTTGACAGCAGGTAGAACTGGCAGCTGCTGCCGAGCGATCGCCCCTTCCTATCCATCCTCACCAACAGCGCGACGCGCCTGTGCAACCTACCGAACCACGACAGTACCACATCGCGTCTCACGAGCTATCCACGGCCTCACCTCAGAACGGCGTACATTCTCCAAGCGTGACTGAGGGGGGAAGAGCATGGCTATACCCCAACGACGCGCCGAACAGCCACTTGCGCCGCTACTCCAATGGCAGTCCCGGGCCGCATTTCGACCAGTCGCGAACACCCCATCTGCAGTCAGAGATGCCCTTCGATGAGCGGCTAGGCGTAGACTTTATACTCGACAATGGGCAAAGGAGGGCTGTCGATCCAAACCTGCCCCCTCCACAGCAGCCGCGACCCAGCAACGTCAGTAGCAGCCAACATGCCATGTATGCGCCGAGCATGGTCGCTCACCTCACGCTACCTCGCAATCTCCCGGCGACATGCCCCCTAGACGTCATCTTGCTTGACTTCCTACAAGACCGTCAGAATCGGGCTGCCGAGGGCGTACCTATGAAGACCCTGGTTGGACCACACTACCCCAACTTCACGTCTCTAGCGTATCCCGAGCGCGCAGTAGATGCACACCCCCTGTCAAAGCTCTTCACAGACATCTTGCGCACGTTTCCCGACATCTGCGGTAGACCGGAACAGGTTGCGATAGTATTCATCATGTTCCTGATCATGCGTTGGCAGATCGAACCTACGCAGGAGAACTACGATCGGCTGCCACACTGGGCTACACCACGACCTTCTCAGCTGTTCACTGCTCACGCGTTATGGATCGATCATCTCCCATGGTATGTACTAATATCCGCTTCTTAACTCGTTTGAGAACACATAATGACTGACCTATTCTAGGCCTCGCCTTCGCGACAAACTCGTCGCTGGCCACCCGCCAGTATCCTTCGAGAACTTCTTCATACCCTTCACGACTACCATTTCCCTGAACTGGCCTTATGAGCCCCGCGACTGTCTCCTCCCTGCTTCGAAAGTCCATACCTCAGCTCTCTCGACGACCTCCTCCGTCTCGGTCTCTTCTCCTTTCTCCACACATGTCAACGCCGGCTCGCCGCAAGATCCTTCCACCCCACAGCCTCCTGCGGCGCATACCTCCGCCGGTATCACATCCATGGGTCCGCTACCCAAGGAAGACGATCAGTGGCTTATCAACCCCGCGTTTGAAACGCACCTCCGCGACCTGAATAATTGGACACTGGGCCCAAGCTTCAGAGGCAACTTTCCCGCGTTTGCTGATTGTGTAAAGATCAAGGAAGGGAGGTGACGAGGATTGTAGATGCAAAACGCGCCGCGGTCAGGCGCTGGCGTGCGGGACAGGAAGGTGTTTATTCGGTATTGCATGTATCTTTACTGTATCATTGGCGGGTAATGTGGTGGCTCTATTGTGTATTATCATCAGCATTGGGTATTGTATCTTTCCAACTGTACACGCTTGGGCATGCATCAGAGGGAGCAGTGGGCTGGCTTGGGGTGGTGTATGCTTGCGACAGGCGCTTTAGCATTATATCGGTATCATAACGACGCCACACGAAATCTACACCAACATTGTCTTAAACCCTAGGCTTTTATCTTCGTTGACCCGCCAAATTAGCACTACCTACCGCTTCGGGACGACCAGGACAATGTGGGAGGGCAAGTGAAGGTGAGTGCCCTCTCCACTTTTGCTTAGTAGGGTCGAAACGACTGACCCGGCCAAGTAGCTTGCTTCACTTCTCAATCACACCCACCTACAGTCTCCTCCACCATATCCAATATTGACGACACATCGTCTCCCAACGATGACGTCCATGGCTCGCGATCCCTTACAGCAGCACATGCTCGCCTACCTCGACCCCCGCCGCGGCAGTCTGCCTGCCAACGTCGCCGAGACCATTGCCGGCAAGTCCAACCCTTTCCGGTGAAGAAATGAAGTAACTGACGGCCTACATGCAGGAAACATCACCTTCCTAATCAAGTACACTGGCGGTCCCAAGATCCTCGCGTCCCAAATCTCAATCACTGTC
The DNA here is from genome assembly GCF_023758085.1 of Alternaria hordeiaustralica. Taxonomy (NCBI): domain Eukaryota; kingdom Fungi; phylum Ascomycota; class Dothideomycetes; order Pleosporales; family Pleosporaceae; genus Alternaria; species Alternaria hordeiaustralica. Next base: position 67,814 of record NW_026056813.1, on the reverse strand, counting down.
GTCGATGTCCGCGGCCACGATAATAGCGAAGTCGGTCACAAGGCAACTGTATGCATCCACAACGGCCCAGGTGACTTTACAGTCGTAGTCTGGAAGCAAGTCAAATGGGGCCAGAATGTTGTGCAAGCGCTCGGAGAGAAGGTGGATAAGTGTGTCAGAGAGATCCTGAAGAACGAGGGGAATGATGGATATGGCGACTTCAAGGACTAGGGATTGTGGGTTCGATGATTGAAAATCGGGTGGGTGGTGACGAGCTTGTACATCAGCCACATGGAGATTGACTACAACCTCGCACTTCCGCGATTGGAAATGGTCGACTTGATTGGGGAGGATAACTGCTAGTCAGTGGGCCGGCTTGTAAAGCAAACTTGCCTTCGGCATCCGCGTCATAAGAATGATACCAGATCCCAAGTCATAGCTCTCAGATAATTCCGCTGTCCCGCACGACCCTCTATGTTTCACTGAGAATATACTACCAGCATTTGATTATGCAGTGACGCAGGCTCTGTCCTTAGCGCAAACACCCCAGGTCCACTCTGCCGCCTACATGGGAGTCTCGTACGTCCAAATCTCTCCACTTTATCCTCCCCACTTTGCAATATACCAATAAAGTCGCGACCAATCACCTCATCATGTCAACAGATTCGCTCGAACAGCGACTCTACGATCTCCTACAGCCTTACCGCGAGGAGTGCTACAAGAATGCTCCCAACACCGCGCCAGCAATAGAAGAAGAACGCCTACTTCTCATACTTTGTGGTACGTAGACATTTTATTCGCGTCAACTTCACTTCTACTCAGGCCTGACTCCTTCCCACAGAGAACATATCATTCATCATCCGCCACAATCAGTCATCATACGGCAAAATCATTGTACCAATTGATATCTCTGTCGGTTCTCGCAACTGGTCTACTATGATCAAAGGTGGCGGTGGAATAGCTGGGATGGGAATCTTCGTCAACGGGAACGGATATACACACACTGTTATGCGCTGCTGGGCGAGGAAGGAAGACGGGAAAAGCGTGATCGAGATTTTGACGGAGGAGTGTGACAGGGCGCTGGCGAACTTCTTTCCCGAAGTGAAGGTGGAGTCACAATGAGAGTGATGGAGTAGCGCGAAGGCAGTCACTGTGTTATCGGACAAGAAGAAGACTGGCGAAGAGAGGGAGGAGAACCTTAAAGCACTATCGGCAGTTATATGAACGGTGAGGGTGATGATTCGAGCTTTCAGACTATGATTTCAGTGCAGTCACGGTGTCTTGGCGTTCTCGTCATTGGTAGTTACCACTTTCCACACTTCTCTCTCCTTCCACAAATACCCGTAGACGATAAACAATCTCCCGACGTCAACTCAAACAGCCTTCTTGCCAATGTCTACGCCCCAGCCCGCAAACGCGCTCGAACAGCGCATCTACGATCTCATGCGCCCATTCCGTAACGAATGTTATGAAGCGCCCGACACCGTCGATCAAGTTGCCGCCGCCAATCGCGCTATCAAACTCGAGCGCAGGATCCTCGTTTTAGCTCGTACGTCCAAGGTCCATTTGTTTCGCGCTCAGCATTTCAACTGACATGTGATCAGAGAATATCTCATTCCTCGCACACAACAACATTGCGAACACTGAGCAGACGATCAACGCCTCCGATATCTTCGTGGTGATGAGAGGCTGGACGGGAGATGGAGTGGCAAAAACAGGTGGCGCGATTGCGGTTCTTGCACGTTATCCGGAGGGTACTACGGGCGTTGTCAAGGCTACATTCGACGCCGGTGTCAGTGTCGTTGACGCGCTGTGTACAAAGGTTGACGAGATGCTTGCTGCGAGCTTCTGAAGGATGCGGCAGCGGTTGTGAGCAGAAGGTAGTAATGTTGGCGGGCAAGGAATGATTGGCAGAAGCAGATGGGAGCGTGAGCTCCTCAGTGTTTGAAATTTTACGAGATGTCCACTGTGATAGAACCCAGTACCACCACTGTCATACTCGCTCCTTGCAATGTCGTGGAATTAAGCTCATGTCCCAGCTCCTGACGTGTGACGGGATGGTCTGGTCGCAGCTAAAGTGGGGCTTGCTAGTCTGAGACCCCAAGACATGGCTCAAGCTAGGTGTCTGACTCGTGAGCCTCATTCAAATGGGCTTTCACACTGGGCAGTGGGCGGAGTAGGTCGCGTTATTCAAAATCTTGCGCGAAGTCCCGAAGTGAGCACTCAATGCGTCCTCGCCCACTCTCGATAGAAGTCCAGGCATTCGGCGTTTGCAACACTCGCGCTCGTCTTGACGTTGAGTCCGCAAAGGATCTGCTTGACAGCACCTTCAACCTTTTTGCCGTTGGTAGTGACAGGTATCTCTGGACACTCATCTACTACAGCTGGAACATGACGTGCGCTCAGCGCTTGCTTGATAGTCGTCTTGATCCTTCCGACGAGATCAGTAGAGATCTGACGACCGTCTGCCATCTTGAGAAAGAGCACGACGGTTTCATCCGTATCAGTCTCTCTCCTTCGGCCGATGCAAAGCGCGTCCGCGACGTCTTCGGGGAAATGCTCAAGTACTACGTTGTAGATCTCAGCTGATCCGAAGCGAACGCCCGCGGGCTTGAGTATGCCGTCGCTGCGTCCAAGCATCCACAGTCCACCAGTCTCGGGGTTGAATCGCACGAAATCGCCGTGATGCCAGATCGGCTGGTTCTTCTCGTTCGTGAATTTGTCAAAGTACGACTTCCGGTACTTTGACTCCCCTTCAGGGCCCCAAAATGCTACTGGCTGGCAGATGAAGGGCTCGGTGCAGACTAGATCTCCTGGTTCGCCTGACATCGAGACATCGGCACCCGTGTAGTCATACGCCGCGATTGCCATACCTAAACCAGCGCCTTGGATTTCGCCTTCATAAACAGGTAGAAGTGGATTGGGTGCACCAAAGAGTGAGATGATGTCTGTGCCACCGGTGATGCTGCCGAGATTGATGGTCGAAGGGAAGGCGGAATAGACGTAAGAGAACGTGGAAGGTGCGAGCGGTGACCCGGTCGAGTAGATCGCTTCGAGCTTGTTCATCGCCAGTCCCGCAGCAGATGGGTCGATGGACTTCTGCTCCAGAATAGAAAGGTACTTTGCGGACGTGCCGAAGTGTGTGATGTCAAACTCGTCTATCAGACGATGCATTGCTAGGTCGTCTGGAACAGATGTCGATGAGTCGGAACTGTCTACATACCGAAACGGAGAACCGTCATAAAGTACTAATGTAGCGCCCGAGGCGAGCCCACTGACCAGCCAATGCCACATCATCCAAGTACATGTGGTAAAGTAAAAGAGTCGTGAGCTGGGTTTTATCGAGCAGTGAATGATGTGTTCCTTTTTGTGTTGAAGTAGCGTACCGATGGCCCCGTGAACGATACATTTGGGTGCACCTGTCGTGCCACTCGAGTAAAGGATATAGACTGGATGGTCTGGCGGCAATTGCTTGAAGGTGAGTTCTGACGTAACCTTCAGTGATGTGAATGTTGCGTAGTCGTAGGCTTTGCCAGATTGTACCGGGATAGAGGTGACGTCGAATTCTACTGAAGCTACAGTAGGAAAGATGACGACGGCTTCGAGCGATGGGAGATCCCTGACGATTTCAGTAACCTTGGGAAGTACTGGATGACTCCGACCATTATAGAAGGCCGCATTGTCTGCAAAGAGCAGGGTTGGCTCAATCTGGCGTAGTCGATCGAGAACGGCATGAACGCCAGTGTCTGGGCTTACTGCGGTCCATACTGCCCCCAGCGACGACGCGGCCAACATTGCTACCAACGCGTTGGTGTGGTTTGCAACATAGCCAGCTACTCGATCGCCTTGTTTGAGACCCAAATGTATCATGCCGGCTTGACATAGCTTCACTCTATCCCTGAGTTCCTTCCATGTCACTGTTTCGCGTGTAGTCTCTGTAGCGGCGATGACGGCGGGTGATTCGGGGTCGACTTCGGAGGTAGGGAAGAGGAGATTCTCAGCGAAGTTCAGTGTCGCTCCCGAGAAGAACGCCGGTCGGGGAAACATGGGCAATTCTTCATCCACGGCCTGTCGTCTATAAGTAGAGGCTACATAGATGGGTCTACGATGACTGACTGATGTGAAGGCTCCCTGGTGTCGGACACCCACAAATTCCCACGTTCTTTGCCAGAATTCGTTGATGTTGCCGATGCTCCATTTGTGTAGTTGCGAGTAGTCGGACAGTTGCAGGTTGTGTGTCTTGTTCACTGACTGCAAGAATTGGTACATGGGTGTCGTCTCGGGTGAGGAGTGCTTCCAGAGAAGTTTGGGGCCTATTGATGTGCCATTGGCACCCTTCGTGCCGTTCATCGCGTCGTGATCGTTCTGACGAGTGTTCTCAGCGACCGTGGATACCGATGTTGTGAAGAAATTGAGGTTTGCGGCTATTGCAGGCTCCTGATAATTCTCGATGGCGGTCTCGGTTTCCCCGCGCCCCCATGCGATGTTTGGCAGCGGCAAGTTCCGATACAGTAGCGCATCACGAAAACGTCGCGGTTCCCCACCCCAAACACCACAGCACCTCCATCGACTGTGGAGCCATCATCACGTCCGCTCCGCGTATTTTCGGTTTTGGATCCGTCCTTCCATCGACTCACCAGGCTGCCGGTGCGTTGAATACGTCACTCGATTAAGGCTGTGGGGTGTCTCCGTCGCGCATATGCGGAGGCGTCAACTACGCGCCCAGGCACCCAATAATTTCGGACTATGCCTCGATTCTCAGCAGCCCTCGAAGCTGTATTACAGCTACGCGAACTCAACAGTTTCATCCCCGTTATGCCACGACTGCGAAGAATTCGGGCGGTGAAGACACGCGACATACAGACGCTGCGATGAGTCCATGAAGGGAAGGACCGGCCAACACTGTCATCTCCGTTTCGCTTCCATTGCCTCGAGGTCGAGTTTCAGGTCCGCGATCGACACTCTGCCTTGGGGCCAAATTCACCGGTCTTCCGGGGTCGTTCGCATCTAAGCTGATGGTGTGTAGAGGACGGCCAGCGCATCCCCCGCCTATCCCTGCTGGGGGTAGCGCCTGGTCCTTGCACACTCCTCCGTATCGAGCACCTGCCACTCTATCGTCTGGTCTTCTACGTTTGTTCTTCGATAGTTCGTCTCAGGAGATTGCGAAGCGTACTTGGTGTACACCGCTAGTCCCTGCGCAAACTGGAGCGTCGATTACAAACCTCATGGCAAGATTCGGGTGCAGGAACAATTTCACGGCTGTCGCGAATGGGCGTCAGGATCAGATGCTCACTCAGAAGTTTCACGCGGTGGCGCTGATGTTTGCCTGCTTTCCTAGCATCGAAATCCACCACACCTGCACGTTGAACTCTGGATGATCCCGTCCATTTTGCTCGACCCGCCTGCCTGGTCCATCTGAAAATCCTGAAACCTTGAGGATTGCCATGGCCGCCTACGCTGAGGCTATGAAAACATCCTCCATTGAGCAACACCGGCCTCGAATGAGCTTAACATATGTATGATGGTATGTTCTTTGTCAAACACCTGACGCTAGAGGGGCCATCAAGAACCTGGTATCCAGGCGAGCTTGCTCCATGCGACCCACATCCAGACCGACCCTCGAGTTCGCTCTGTCTGCTGCAGGTACAAGGTTGTGTGGAAGATTGGTACCTGCATTAGCCTTTCTTGCACCTGTCACTTGACCGCTACCCGGGGTAATGACGTGCGAACACTCATATGGTCTCAGGCCACTAAACCAGATCACCATGCGTTTTACGACTCCGCCATCGGGTCTATGGTCGGGCCCATAGTCAGCCTCCCAGGGGTATCGCTAAGATTGACTGCAGCGCTGTTCAACGCAAACGCAAGTCTGAGACCGAGCCATGCCGAGATGTTGCCAAAGAAACCGGATGCTGTATCGACCCAGCTCTGGGCATATTGCTGAGCGTGCAGGCGTGGTCTGGTGTCGCAGATCTTCGTACTCTTTTGCATGTCTTACATGCGTGCCAAGCGCATGCAGGTTGCACCCACCACACTTTCATGTTCCCCACGCTCTCAGGTCATAGTGGCGGGATGGATGTGTTTTGGCACGCGCCATCCTAGCATTCCGGGATCATGAAGGCGACCAGGGCCTTGCAGGTTGACGTTGACAAGATACGCGATGCGCGCGCCCGCTTTCGTACGTCTAGTACCTGCATCAGCCGATGCTTGTCCTCAGTGTGTATGCTAGCCCTACAACCCTTGTCCCTGTCCCTGTATTCCCCTTTCACTGGATCTGCGCATCATGAAACCAGATATGCTCGGGTAAGTCGGAGACTTCTGCCTTATCGACCAGTATGAGAGAGGTTGGATTTGATGAATTTTGTACTGACAACTTCGCAAAGGCAGAAAACATCCGCAGTGATCTTCATGACAAGGGTAGGGGCTTGAGACTCTTGTTGACAGCATGCGGACGCCATGCCAAAGAAGTGCAAACCAGAACGATGCGAGCTCCTTCGTGGACATCGCTGTGGAGAACAAGAACGCCACTTAATTGCTGTCACATCCTTGTACCTTGCCCCGGCCCTTCGCTGCTCTTACCCAAACCGCGACGACTAGTGAAGTCCCATGCTTCATGTTGCCGCAACTGGCCATGACCAGGTGTCAGCAGAAGGAAAAGCTAGATATCAGCATTTTGCGAGGTCGGTGCGTCGCTTGGAATACATAGGGAGGGTGTGCATATAAACAGGCCCAGTGCCACTGTGATATCGACACCAGCACCAACAATTCGAGAACTCTCCCGTCCGCTACTGCCAAACCGTCCCTGGAAGCATAGTCTGTAGACATTTCTGGTACGTTCAAGATTGTTCTCACCCTTGAGGTCCACCTCTGGAGACACTCGCTCAAAGCATCACATCCAGTACATTACCCCAACACGCTCACTGCAACACTCGTCTTTCGTAAAGATGGACAGCAACGATCGGAACGATGCCTTTTCTCTCAAGTTCTACAACCAAGGCCTGTCCTGTCCGGCCACGAACGTAATACGGAGGTTGCCCTCAGATGCGCCCTGCACGTATCATGCGGCTGTGCTTGGTCCCCATCCTCAGCAACCTGGCTCGAATTCAGCGACATTTTCTCGCCAGATGCTCCAATATGTCCCGCCGTCATGCTTGACGCAAGACTGGTCTACTGGTACTTCAGCGAGTTGTGGTTGCACATGTGCATCTGCTGGGGGGATCAGAGGGGACAACATGGCTCGCGAGATCGAGACCATCGTTCGAGCTTCAAAGATCGCCGCTACCACAAACACATCCGGGGAACGATAAGCAAAGCGCAGGCGGATTGACAACTGGGAAAGCGTCCTGTCATCAGCTTGGTGCACCTTGCATCCGTGACTTCCGGGCAGGCCTTCTCCCCGAATCCGCTGCACATGCGTTGTTTCTTACTGGGACAACATTTTTTCAACCGGTGCAGCAGCTGCTACCCAATTTTGTACTTTACAATGTATTACTACACTTCTCCCGCCCGAGTACATCCTACTTAGGAGAGATTTCACCAATCATCACCTCCCATGCTAAGCGATTGCCTTGACTTCGCTAGCATACACGGGTTCCTTGCTGTACATCAATGATTCCGCCACCACAATCAGCACAGACGAGCTTATTACCCACAGACTGCGCCTTTGCCGCCAGGCTGGTCTAATGACAGGCGTAGTCTCCACTCTGCTAACTGTGGCCTAACAAGCCTTGTACGAACGGAGCGGAAGTAGCCCGAGCCCAATGGCAAGCGCCTCCAGGTACGGCACTTACCAAATCTCGGTCGAGTGTTTGTGCTTGTACCCATGAACGCCTTGACGAGTCAATCTGGATACCCCCACGTCGCCAATTTCATGAGCATCGATCTTCGGTTCGAGATGCAGACTAACACGCATACACCATGAGGTTTGCATTAAATACGAGCAGCTCGTTATATTGAAGGTCGGGACGAGAACATCATAGTTCATGGCGAGTATCGCAACCGCAACGCGATGCTGGTCATAGGGGAAGATATTGCATCTCCGCATTACAATGTCCAATCTTCAATCTCACCTTCAGCTCCGTCTTACATCGTACAGCACGTGGCAGACATATTCCACGAAATTTCCGGTTATGGTCAGCCCGGTGATCTAGCGTCGACTGCACAGGCCTAGCCAACATGCAGAAGGCTGTTCAACGACGCTTAGATCCTTGGCTTGACATAGCGGTGTGTAAAGAAAACGCGCGCAAGTTAAGAAACCTCGATCCGTTGCTGCATTCGGCCAGCAAATCATACAGCAATGGCCATATCCCTGTCTGGCAGTTGAGATTCCAATAAGATTCGAAACACACCAAGCCTCTTCGGATTCGAGGTACTATTCCTCCTACGCTGCTGCCAGCGTAAAAAACACCGTAAACTTAGCTCAGACACTCTCCGCGGAGCCTTACCAGCAGAGCTGAAGCACCACGGTCTTGAAGAAACGCGGCAGAATAGAACTGCATACGAGACGCCTCGATCTTCCGGGGATTCATGCGCAGCTGCGCAGTAATGTGCGGCTTGAGTCATCTGTCGCACGGTAATGCAGAATCAGTGGCGAGTTTGCTGCGCTGCGGATATGCCACAGCCACACAATGCATTGTCACCCATGATCGAATATGCACATTCATTCTAGGGAAACTGAACTGCAAACGGGGGGTTGGACGGACGCGAGAGAGATTTGGGCTTCGCGCTTCCGGCTTCTTCACATCCAACCAGATAAATTGCCTGCCACACTTCATGCAGGCAGATGCAGGGGAAGCGCTTACAGTTGCGACTGTTAGACTTTCGATTACCGACCATGGCACCCATTTCATAGCAGCAGCACGGATCATGCACATAAGAGCCTTTGGATCTTCAGCTGTGTAGAGGAAAGCGCTTTTCGCCGATGATCTTGTCGTCGATCTCACCCCAGCACTGCGCCTGGGGTCGTCGCGTGGGCCTGAAGAAGTAACGCCTTGCCGCTTCCACAACCGACAGCCTTCTAGAAGCTTCCAACAACTTTCGGTGGAAGGACATTCAGCCAGCCTCAACCTTGCAGTCACCTGCTTGAGAGTTTTGGTCTACCAAACCGTTGGCGTGCGGACTGGTGATGCGCAATACTCTCAACTTCATCCTGAGTGTGCGCAACTTCAATCTTGCGTTTTACTGAGCTAGAAATCCCGAAGGAGATAATTGCAACAGCTTTTATGATAGCTTGTGCGACGAGCGACGAGCGTTCGGCCGCCAAAGGACTTGCCGTCCCCTGTTTCCCCGCTGCGCTTGTGTATGAATTTTGCTGTGAATAAATCTTCCTACACTCATACCATTTTGACGCTTTGCAGCGGGTCGAGAGATTTGGGAAGCTGATCGGTAGGCAATGCGACCGAGAATTAGGCTGATGTGGACACACTGCCTCGCGCGGAATCGGCAGGGCTGTGCGTGTCACGGCACCAGGGCAGTGATGCATCTGGGTAACATTACGGGATGACGAAAGTGTGGGATGACGCTGTTGCGCACTTCGAAATTGTCGGGGAAGCGGGTTTGCATCCCTTCCTTCCTGTTTGGACCGTCAAGGCTGAACAGGGCTTACAGACTTGATGGCACCCTTGCATTGTCTTCGCATCGGCTTCTCTCCCTGATGGTGCTTACTACTGAATGGTGTAGATATCTCGGGGAAGCGGCTTCTTCGAGCTGTTGTTCTCGTCACTCGCTTATCAGGTCCCTTATCTATACCACCTAGGGTCGGATCCTAAGGCACAAGCGTGCCTGGGACAAACCCTCAACCCCCTCATGCAACGTAACACCGAACCCTCGTTTCTAGAGGAAGTGGCATGAACCCACCTCCGAAAGACAGTCAAAAGAGTTCTAGTGATCGAAAAAAAAAACCGCCACTCATCATCCAAAGTTCAGGAGGTCGGATGGCCAGCAAGTAATAAGCAGCGACTTCGGGTCGGGAAAGCTGTGTAACTCTGGTCCGGTGCCACTTCTTGTGTCGAAGCGGGTTACCCGGGCCGTATTTCGTGAACACCCGACAAGGCCGATGTGAGCAGACCGGCGACCTCGACCGCCTCTTCTGCTTGTGATCCTCGGTACGCCGATCCCTGCTCTATGCACCACCAGGCTGTATACAAATGGTCTCACTGCCTAGTCGGCACTACATCCGCGGCCAGATCGTACCGTCCAGTGGGAGAACGTGCCCTGAGCCCGTTTTTAGCCCCACGGATCTCGCGTCTGGTTTGACCGCGGAAGCTGGCTGTAACTGCCATGATCAGGGGGTCTTCCAATCCGAACAGCTAGTGGGATCGCAGTATCCACAGCCACGCTCCCACCCCGGGTTAGGGGTCCTTCTACTCTTGCCCCATGGGTACAAGAGCATGCAGTGGCTATCTTCCCGCTTCCGCGCAAACGAGGCAAGTAAGAAAACCTTCTAGATACGGCTAAGCGGCATTGCGAATGAGAGATGAAGTGAGTGATTCGAGTCATCCTGGCTATGTGCTGTCTGTCAAAGTTCTGCTTGAGGCGCTGCGCAACTAGCACTTGTCTCACACGCGTAGACTGGCTCACTACACCCTAGCAAATGGCATGGCAGCCAAAGTATAAGTAGCACCTTGCGGGCGGCTGTTGGAATGTAGTTGACAAACCTTCTACAACTATACTACTGCTTGACTGAACAAGATGGCTTCCTCGGCACCAGTGGCCGTGAATTCGGCCGTGGCTACCCTTGGCTCTTCTCAGCAGAATGCCCAAGAACCTCTCTCATCATCACTTCATCAGCACGGCACTGCCCAAGCAAACGGTAACAGATCTACTGGTACTGCTGTCAGGACTCATAGTAGTGACCTGACCTTTGTTGGGATGTGGGCCAACACAGAAGAACACCAGACCAACACTGAAACGAACGGAGGTAACAGTGACCTACCACCGGTTCGACTCAGAAGGTACTGACCTCTCATAGTCGAGCCTCCTGTATACCACACGGGTTGTACGCGCCACCGCAAACTGAGCGAAGCATGCTCTCTCCCCGTCGATTCCCCCCAGGTTGTCAGGCTTCTCACAAACTCGTACGCGGTCGAATTGACCGAAAATATACGGGACGGAGGTGCCCGTGAATCGTCCGCCGCGGCGTGCACATGCGTCGTAGCATTCGAGGTTTACGAGGATGAAGCGGAGCAACGGAGGGCAAGGACGAACGGAGTGGCGGCGTCTGAGAAGCGGCTGAATGGGGTGAGGTAGTGTGAAGCTTCCTTCAGCACCCTTTATGTATACGAACCATGTGTATGAGCGACATGACACCGGACGTTTGGTTGAGGGTAGAGCGACGTGGTATTAGGGACTAAAAGCTGTGCTTTGCGTTACTTGTTAGCTTGCGGTATATCGGTAGAGAAGAATGCGTCTAGATTTTTGTGTGTCACAATGCCTACGCGTGGCTGCCTAGCGCCGTTGTTTTGTTGGTCGCAATGGTATTGTGGCCCCCATACGCGAGGCTGTGCCGCGTTGGGCTGTTTTGCTACGCGCTCCAGCCTTGTCCCGATCACATTGCATTGGAGCCTTCTTCTCATGGAACCACTACATTGCTGTGATGCCTACCAAATTACGAAGCGTCAACACCGGTACCTTTTGCGGATCGATATCAAGATCGTTGTCGACACTGAACGAAGACTCGCATCTACACCACCGCGCCCATTCCAACTACTCGTACAATCATCCTCACGGAAAAGCCGTCGTCCCGCCATGACGACTGCGCTTCACGTTGAGGGCTCGCGATCCAGTCCATAAAGATCGAGGTACCTATCACAAGACATGAAGCGCCTCACAAGTACCTATGTAGCTCGACTTCGTAGCAGCTACCTGTCCCTAGTACACCCGCCACTCCCATCTACAATCTCACAGCTTTCATGCGCCATGTACTAACGCTCATGTATACATAGACCACTTTTGCCCCAGCACCCGAAATCATGCTGATGTCTCACATCTCAGCTCCTTAGTCCACAAGTTTCACGCGCTACCATCACACACGTCGAACGATACCCATCGGCACGACTACAAGCCATGCTCAGCCATAAAGCTACTAATGGCTTCTTCCAACTCCCCAATAATACACTCGCCTGTATCCGCTGATGCACTAAGAATACGTTCGCTTCTTCCGCACGCATGTATATAGACGGCCAGCACAGTTTCCAGCGCAACCGGAATCGATACCACAAAATCTACTTCATGACCGATGGGTGTGAGAGTCCAGCGAACGATAAATGCGAGGTTGTCTGTTGGGTAAATGTCAGAGCGACGACCGTAGTTGGGGCTTCGATGCTTACTAGCGACTATCTCGATCTGTCGGTTCATATCCGCATCGTCTTTTGTAGGAGGTCGGTGTGGCCAAAGGAGATTAAAGATGCGTTGCTCGAGGGGCCCCATCGCTGTCTTTGGCATATCTTGTTGGAAATGGATATTTCGACGGGTGTCAGACGTGGATTACGATATGGGCATGGTAGCACTGGCTACACTGGCTACACGGGCTTTTTGTCGGTACGTTATTTGCGTAGCTACCCGGAACATGTGTTTGTCGCATCAGATTGAGGAAGAATGCCCTAGTAGTCGCAAGAAGCTGTTGCGTTATATGTCCATTCCACGGAAATGCTTAGAGGTACTTCTTTCATAAGGTCTGCCAAATACCTACACTATCATGTCACTAGTCATGTCGCATTCGTCTCCATCAAAAGAGAGTTAGGTTTTACGAGGGTTTCAAGCGCGTTGGTAACTATGCGGCTGAATTGAAAATGCATACATCCTCGTATAAATCCACCTTCCGCACGAAGATGTATTCTCAAAGGCCTCGAGGCTGACTTCCCGCAGTCGGCCATGATGCCAGATTGTGAATTGTGAGTCGCACTTCGCCGTGTGGGTCGAAAGTGGCGAGTGAGAGCATCCTAATCTCCTCGATAGATCGAAGAGAAACTTTACTGATTAGTTAGCAGACTATGGCGACAAACATAGAGCGCCTTCTCGAATGTGCTTGTGGCATGTTTTGACTTCTTTACCCGCCGGCGTGGACGGACAATTGCGGAAGACGCTAGACAGCTTATCGATAAGCCGCCGCACGGGCCGACTTTCACTCGATCTTTTCTTGGGTCTGGCCGTCTGGCCACTCGTGATGCTACTCGTGCAGCCCGTGTATTGACCTTATCTCTGCGAACTCTCTGCGATCGATCGCAATTGATGCGACTTCTGGAACGGCTGTATTTCCCATTAAGGAAGCTTCAATTGATCCAGGTGCCGATACGCCCCCTCGCCCGGCCATACCTCTACCGTCCTGCCGCGGCTATGGATCTGTCTACGGATGCCACTGAGCGTGTTCGTATGTCACCCTTTCGAATTAAACGGGTCTGGCTGACGATCATGGCAGAAGGGCTCGGTGCATCATGACACCCATGCTACCCCGCCACAATTTATTCAGAAAGAGCATTGGCGATATCAAAGCATGCGCAAGGCCGACCTTGATACCGATCCAAACATATTCGATCTTAGTAAACGCGATGAGTTCAGTGAAGAACGCAAAGATATCTGGCGCCCCGCAGGCATCATCCCAGCGGCTCAGATTGACGCTGCTTGCCAGGCGTATGCAAGGGGCAAACCACTCTCTGTACCTGCACAAGACGCACAGATCTTCGAGCATCGTGACTTCCCCGGCCTTCAAGTCATCTCTGGGCTCCTCCCACCTGAGACGCAAGTTCTTTTCACGTCATGTCTGATGCACAGAGACCTAGCAGATCCAGGCCATAAGATCAACCTCCAGGCGGACTATGACATACCATACCCCCCGAAACCAACGTCAGATGGACTGCGGTTTGATAGTTCCTTCTTCCTTCGCCAACGGTCAGATCCGGATGACTGCCTGACCCCAAAGCTTCCGGACAAGTTGAAATCTCTGAACAACGAGCAATTCTTGTACACCAAGCTTCGTTGGCTGACCCTCGGCGAGCAATACGATTGGCCAACGCGTAGTTACGCAAAGCATGCGACGCCATTTCCAGAAGATCTATCAACGCTTGTGACGGGTCTTTTCCCACATATCCGGCCTGAATCTGGCGTGGTTTTGATGTACTCAGCCAAGGATTTCATGCCTGTGCATCGCGACGTCAGCGAGCAGTGTCAACGTGCGCTAGCGAGCTTCAGCGTCGGATGCGATGGAATCTTCATCATGGCTCGAGGGGAAGATGACGGGGAAGGTGAGAATGCTCCACGAAGCGTTGCGATTCGAGTCCACAGTGGCGACGTTGTGCATCTCACTGGCAACGCTCGTTGGGCTTGGCATGCGATGGCGCGTTCAATACCAAGCACATGCCCAGATTACCTTGCAAACTGGCCAGCTGGCACACCTGGTTCTACGGCAGCTGAAGAGAAGACTTACAAGAAGTGGAAGGGCTATATGGGAACCAAGCGCATTAACGTGAGTTGTCGGCAGGTCTGGGATTAATTCAACGGCAGCCAGAGGGCCGGCCCGTCTGTGGGATTCCATCGCATTGGACACGAGTGCCTTCGTGACAATCGGATCCGTACGCTCGGTGTCGTAGTTTTGCTGACGGCGGCTGCGTAGCGCACTCCACGGTGGAGCAGCTCTCGGAGCGTTAATGAACCCAGTTTCAGCAACTTTATGCAACGTCAAACGCACCACAACTCAATTTTCCGAAAGCTTGCACATTCTGTCACAAATCTGCTCATGCATGTGCATGCTCTTCTCCACCTAAGCCCTGTCTTCACACAGCAACCCCAACTTCCTTTTCCCGTGAGGTGCAGCGCTCAGCACGGGACTTGAGTTCTCCAATGCACCTCCAATGCACTCCAACGCTCTCCAATTTCTTTTTCCTTGGCCTAGGCCACCAGCTCTCTTCACGGGTTGAGGGCCGCCCCTAGCGAGTCAGCTAGCCCAGTACGGGAACCTGACGCTAGCATCTGGCCAGCCGCTATCACGGAGTTTTGGTTCGTCGGTAAGCACACTGCGCATTAGCTTTCGAAGCCACTTGGATGCTAACGAAGATTAATGCCAAAAGAAGCCAGATGAATGCATGGGGCCTTGAACACCATGCGTCAGGACCCTGGCGGTTTCTGACGTGGTACTATCTATCGGTGGACGCTGCATCCAGCCCTTGGTCGCCTCGTACTGAGGGTGTGAGTTTGTGCTGTTGGTTAGCGCTTTGCGCCCACTCTTGATTCTTATGGTTCTCATCGAGGCGCAGTCATGGATGGCTTAAAGTTTAAACCCTTCGCACGCCTCCTCGGCCCGTCTGTTTGTTAGTGTAACGTTCACCTCCGCACCTGAAGTTATCCATCCTTCTTCCATCTTGCCTTTGCATTGCGTTGTTCTGTCCGGAAGAGCTGACGTGCGACGTCATGGGGTTCCTGGCCCTCCCCCAGTTTCGTTACCATGGACCGTGGGTGCAGATGCTGATTGCTGGTCTCGGTGTTGGCTCTTCAGCGGGCATCTACGTTGCGCTCAACCTTCTTGGAGCTGGTGGTGGGAAGCCGGACTCAGCGCAAGTAGTTCAGGTTGTAAATGCGACATTATGTGCAGGTACACGATCATTCACAATCTAAGAGGACGACGCATACTGATCATACAGCAGTTTGGTTCTTCTCGTCCTCTTTTGGCGGCTCAATCCTGAATAAGCTCGGGCCCGGTCTGACAATGTGCATTGGCGTCCAGACCTACGCTGTGTACGTTGGGTCTCTCTGGTATTACGATGAGACGGGTAAGACGGGCTACCCTTATGCCGCTGGCCCTATCATCGGCATTGGCGCAGGTATGGTCTTTATCACTGCGGGCTATGTTGCGACAGGATATCCGGAAGAAAGAGAAAAGGGGTCTTATGCGACCATCTTGATGAACATGCAAGCGCTCGGGTCCGTCATTAGTGGCATCATTCCGGTCATCATCAACAGAAAATCGGACACTGTTGCTGGCGTACCGCGATCAGTGTATATCGCCTTCATCACGATTATGGTCATCGGCGGTCTGCTATGTCTGGCTTTGCTTCGGCCACACAAGCTCACCAGAGATGATGGCTCTGTCGTTGCTGTTGATCGACCAAGAGGAGCTTGGGAGGAGTTGAGATCCAACCTGCGGGTCTTCACCGACCCTGTCCTTCTCATGATGTTACCCGCGTTCTTGCCAGCTGAGGGATTCTTGGTATACAGTGGATCGGTCAATGGTATGTCTTCGAGCACTCGTCAATATAACGCTCACACGTTCATAGCCTTCAATAACAACCTCCGCACCCGTTCACTGCTTTCGTTCATTGCTGTCGTTATGCAAATACCAGCAGGATGGATCTTGCAGTATGTTCTTGACTACCCTGGGTGGGGTCGTCGCAAGCGCGGACTCATCGGTCTGACTGGCGTGTGTATACCTCTAGTAATTGCGTGGGTTTGGGAAATGGTATGCCTCGAAGTCGATCACCCACCATTGCGTGCTAACATTATCTAGATTCGCACCCGTAACTATGATCGCAACAATCCGCCCACCAACCCTACAGACTGGGACGAGCTCAAATTCGGTTGGGTGTTTTTCCTTTTTATGCTAAACTGGGTCTTCTCACAGTTGTGGCACAACATAGTCTACTACTGGATTGGTGCCCTCACGAACTCCCCCCAGAAGCTCACACATTATGTCGGCGTCTTTCGCGGCGTGCTCGGCGCAGGAGAAGCAATCTGCTTCGGCCTCGACAGCATCAAAATCCCGTTCATCGCCGAGGCAGGCGGCATCTTGCTATTTTACTTGATGGGTATCGCGAGTTTCTACTACCTGGGATTCTATCACATGACAGACACCAATTACAATCGTGCCGAGGAGGGCGCGGTAGTACCAAACCATATCCTGGAGCAAGAAGGCATCACTCCAGGCCACGAAGTCGTTATTCGAGATCGAGAAGCGAAAGAGGGGTATGTTGCGGAAACCGAAAAGGACGGATCCAGTAGCGGAGAAAAGGTCTGAGTATTTGGTCCAGCACATCTTTTCCTTCTCGGAGTATTTCACTGCAGTACAAGTTGTAATAGGTCGCGTTGCGCACTCTAATGTTTAAACGAAGGTATCGCCTGTAGCGCTCACAGCAGCAAGACTGTTGACCCAATCGGTGCATGCATGCTTTTCCTGCGCTTTTGCTTTTTCACCGTTCAGGCTGGACCGTCCATCACCCGCGCTATGGGACCCCATGCGCATAGAAGTGTGGTATCATGCAGATCAGGCAGGCCATGGGAAGCAGAAACCTGTTCGTGAGTGCACGCATACGATGTAGGTGCGCTAGTAAGAAGCTATCGCTTGGGCCGTTGTTCCGATTCGCTCACTGTCCACCCACCCACGCGGAACTCTCGATTGTGTATACAAAGGTTTACACTCCATTAGAGTTTCCCCTTTATCCCCTGCATTCACTGAGCCTACAGCGACGCACCACCAGATGTAGGTGGTATAATCACTTCCACTGTATCGCGACGGGCCGCCCCTGGAGTTCTGCACGTATGCAGCGTAGGTATCGCTTGGTGATATGGGACGGGCGCGAACACGTGTTGGTGTAGTGAGGGGTGGGTGGGCTGGTAGGGGTCAAGATTCTGGCGCTGACATCACGAGCTAGGTACGAAGCTAACATGCGGGATGGGCGCGCCACGGAAGTATCTCTCAATTTGGCGCGGGAGCAAGGTGCTTGCGTCCGTGTTCGCATTCGGGCGTTTTTTGGCATGTTTCGACAAGTGGAGATTAACGGGTGTTAGTGAGCGGCTTTGTGCTCACTACTGTACTGTCCTGGCAGAGTCGAACCTTCAGGGTCTAGGGTCGTGAGTGCAAGGATCTGCAGGATTCTGCAGAGATCTGCAAGCCTCGGAGAAAACCTCGGGCTATGATGCCGAGGGGCAGAAGCATGCAACCGAAAACACTTCTTTAGAATTAAATCCGGTGCTGTAGGAGGTTTAGGATAGTAATGGAATGCTCAAAATCTTCCTCCGTCACCGCACAACTTCTCGCGCACTTTGGCGACTTTACACAACCAGCCTCTCCCGCAGTCTCCAGGCTCATCACTCTCATACTCACTCCCAGCCCACCACTCCTATAGGTCTAGTTGCTCGAATCTGACGAGCAATGTGCATGTGGTCTCGTGTCCGCCAAGATCCAGCATCCTAATGAAATTCCACCCAGGTGTAACGTACATCAGTCTCACCGCGGCAACGGCGAAGATGGGATTGCGAGAGAAACTGTCATCGCTCTTGATCAACAGGCGCAGGAATGTCAGTTCATTATCCTCATACTCCCACTCCAGGACGTCTTTCCAGATAGGATCGTTTGCGGGCGAGTTGTCCTTGTGCATGAAACCGGTCAATTTGTGGGGCTTGTAAGGAGCAGTCTTGCGCTTTGGTGGCAGGTTGTTCATGTCGTTAGGATGAACGAGTGTGCATGTCAGGTAAGGCTTGATGTCTTCATGTTCGCGGTCATTGGGTAGGGGAACGTCTGTAGCGCCAGCAACGTGCAAGCGAAGTTTCTTCCGGCGTCCGGTGCTGAGGTTACCCGAGCCACCAGCACGTAGCGCAGCTGGTTTAAGTACGTAGCCACCAGAGCCGGCAAAGAGCGCTTCGTTGATTTGTGAGCTTGCGCCAAAGGTTTGCCAATTGAGAGCGCAGATCTGGGCGCCAATACCCCAGAATGGTACCGGCGCAAGATTCTTCGAGGAAATGCGAGTTCCTTTGGGGTAGACGCGCATCAAATGGTGCGCATTGTGTCTTGCTATCTTGGCGCTATTGGCGGGAAGATGCGCTTTCAGACCTGACTCTGAGACGTTGATGAGTTGGTGATGTGGTGCGTTCTCAAGCTCCGCTTCGAACCAAGAGTTGTTGACAGGCTTGACTGATTGAGCATATACTCCTAGCTCGGCCAGTTCAGGGACAATAGTACCAGCATTAGCAGCCTTCTTTTTCGCATCATACTCTTGGCGAGCTTGCTTCTGTTCCTCTTCGTCCGAACTCGAATCACTGCTGCTACTCTCCTCTTCGTTCGGCAAATGGTACTCTACGATGACCGCAACTTTGTTTCCAAGCTCAGCGAGGGTGACATGCTCATGCTTGCTGGGGTCGTCTTGTTCGCGCGTGCCCTTGTCGCGGATGGCCTTGCTGAGGAGTCGGGGACCGAGGACTTCTTGCATGATCTGTGCGAGGCGAAGCTGCCCGTGCGCGTCGCAATGGTTCTCTAGGGAGATCATGATAGGTGCAGCGTTCTTTTCACTGGCAGCTTCTTTGTCAACGACATCGCGGATCGTCTCACATACTTGGCGGAAGGGTATGTTAGACACGAGCGTGAACCCGTGCGTGACCTTCGGCTCTTCCTTGTTGTCGTCATTGTCCCAGGCGTCGATCTCGACGCAACGCGACCCAGTATGCAACGCGATTTCGTACGCAGAAGCATGCGATTCGCCAAAGAGTTGATGAGCCATCAGATATGTGTTATGAGATGAGCTGATGAAGTATTCGGGAAGTGGATGGTTCCTGTCGATAGCTTCTGGTGGGACGTTGATGTGACTCTTGTCGAGCAATTCTCGCAACGCCGTAGTCGGCTCTTCACTTTTCAATCCAGCCTCGGACTCCTGCAAAACACCTTCCTTGACTAGGAAGCTTTTGAGTGCTCCGCTGACACGTAGTTTGTCCTTGGTGATATGCGACTGCCTTGCGGCGTGACCGCCGCCCGCTACAGTTCCCGCGTCGACAAAATCGCCCTTCTCCTCATCATCGACTTCCTTCTTCGCGAAGGGATTGAGCTTCGAGATGCCTGATATTAGTTCGGCCATGGTACGGTATAGAGGGGGCAAGTTAGGTAAGGATGTGTATGAGCAACAGCCACAGGTTTGCGATCCAGCTGCTGGCGGGGTAGGTTGGCTTGGCTTACGCCTGCCCGGAAATGCGGAAAGTGTGGCTGGGGATTGATGACGCGTTGGACCGACCGTCTAGAAGGCGCGGCGCATCTTGGAAACCTGCCACATATCCTGTATCTTCTGAGTCCAATGTGTTCAACGATGTTTCCAGCCAGAAGCTATCGCGTTCACTCTTTGCTCCGGGTGTCCACATCGGGTTAGCCAGCGGACGCGTCGGAGCATTGGAGCTAATACAAAACAGTCTGCCCCCTTCCCACTCACGCGCCGTGCCAGCAGTCACACCAACAGCATCTGCGTTCGATAACCACGAGGTCTTATCAACAGCCACTATCTCTCTCGCTTCGATCTGAACTGTTATCTCACTCGAGTAAGACCTCAAACCACCAATGACACCGACAGAGCCTCATGAGCTAGTGCCATCTGCACAACCCGTCGCGCCTGCTCAGCAGCGACGCGCTTCGAGATCGTCGCAAACCATTGACATGACAGGTCATGCCGTTCGACCAACAACGCAAGCGTGTAACTAGGTGACTGGTTGATTTCAAAAGCGCATCCACCCTATACAAGGGAAAAACTAAACACCTAGGAGCCTACGTCGCCGTTAGGCTACTAACTTTGCAAGTTTTTATCCTAATGTAGGCTCTAGGGTGTTCGGTTTTTCCCTTAAATAGGGTGCATCTGAGTCGAAGCCGCCTTCTGACACGTAACCTGTGTTGCGACTGGGCGTAACTTTTAAAGCCGGTAAAGCCGTGGCAGGATCTAGGCGGACGGCACCACTAGAAGGTCTGGTAACGATAAACCGGGCGGCTTCACGTGGACTGATGAGCTGAGTGAGACCACACTGACCGGTACCAGGGAGCACCAATGATGAACAATCCTCCGCCGCCCCCATTTTGCTTACGAGGCGTGGGTCTTGGCAGGGCGGACAAACACCAGTACAAATATATGTATAGATGGCTGCTATGAGATCTTTCAGAACGCTCATACAATCCGTGGAGTTCATCATCATGTTCGGCTTCTTCTCTACAAAGTACAAGCATCGCAAACGCCATCCGGTAGATGACGATATCACAGCATCGGAACTACAACACCTTACCCACATGCAGATGCCGCACTCCGAACCTTTGAAAAAGTCCAGAGATACATTCACCAAAGGTTGGAGATTCGGCGCCCTCAACTGCGCGATCGCAGCCTCCATAGTCTTTCTCATAAATCTGATCGCCACTATAGCATGGGCTGCCAATACTGATAGCGGTGTATTATTCAGAGGGGACTGTGATCGTGCGCGTAAGATCAACGCAGTCCTTCATGTCATCATCAACTTGTTGAGTACAATTCTGTTGTCTTCATCGAATTACGCTATGCAGTGTCTATCTTCTCCAACCAGAATGGATATCAACGTCGCCCACTCTCGAGGCCAATGGATGGATGTAGGTGTCCTAAGCGTTCGAAATCTACGTCGCATCAGCAAGAAGCGCGTACTTCTTTGGTCAGCCCTAGCGCTCTCGTCGCTACCTCTACATCTCTTGTAAGTATTGAGTCGAAGCCAGAACCTATAGTACACTAACATGTGAAGTTACAACTCGGTCGTGTATCTGTCTCTTGCAGCATACAGTTACGAAGTTTACGGGGTCAGACAAAACTTTGTTGACAGCGCTGAATGTCTGGGCTGTGTGAGTCCTATCAATGGCTCCGACTTCGCCTTCACCAGGGAGATACACCAAAGGATCCAAGAAAGCCGGTTCGAGAGGCTCGATAACTTGGATTGCATTGACGCATACGCAACAACCCTGCAAACGCATAGAGGCGATCTACTTTTAGTGGCTAAGTCTGATGACATTGTATGGGCAAATCAAACTGAAGGGGTAGACGACGACTACAAGAATAACGAAAACTCGGGGGTTTTCTGGACTCACTCGCTCACAAGTGCTTGGGAATATTTTCCACAGGATACTTTCGAGTGGATTTGTTCGGGCCATACGGATGTGGACAAGTCATGCGACGCAGTAGTAGACGACATCAGAGGCTCTGCACGGAACTGGACCATAACAGGTGATATTGGCTACCTCGTGAGTGTGTCTGGGTTCTCCCACATGAGAGGCCCCATACAGTACTGTTTGCGTGAAAGGAAAGACTCAAAGTGTCGAGTTCTCTGGAGCATTCCCATCGCGTCGCTGGTGATAGGGCTGAATCTTATCAAGGCCATATCGATCTTCTATTTGGCTCTTCGCATTAAAGAGCAGCCACTCATGACGATGGGTGACGCTGTGCTCTCATTCCTGAAACAGCCGGATCCATGGACTCGGAATATGTGCCTCGCTTCCTCCAAGGACATCGAGAGTGCAAAAAACAATTTCATTGCCGGACCGAAGAGATGGAAGCTTCGAATCTATAGATGGAAAGATACTACAAGTCTAAGCCGTCGCATTAGCACTTTCGCTGTGTAAGTGCGCACGCGTCGTTCTACCATCCGCAAAGATTCGTTAACATCCCCCAGGCTTCTGATCTCGATAGCAACCGTAGGAGGATTTCTTTCCTACGGGTTGCGTCATCTCCGATCTGGTAAAAGTAACTCCCTTCGCAATCTCGCTGCGTTGGGTTTTGGTGCCATCGACGCTCGGACACTAATCGAGTATCCACGTGAACACAATGTCGACTCCATAATAGGCAACACTCTCATAGCCAACGTGCCACAGGTTGTGCTTTCGATCATCTATTTCTCATGCAACAGTCTGTTGACGTGTATGCTGCTAGGAAAAGAATGGTCATCGTATTCATACGTTCGAAAGGGTTTAAGGGTTTCGAGCGCCCCGAGAGGGTTGCAAAGATCAACCTACTTCTTGTCGCTACCTTATCGGTTTGCAATACCACTTATGGCAATCAGTGGATTGCTACATTGGATGATATCACAAAGCATCTTCTTTGCCGCCATAGAGGTAGGCTCTTTACCTGGACATGTTCTGAACTTAGTGTGATAGCTGACGATGACATTAGTTCTATGGGATCGGTGATAGTGTGCCATCAGATGTACGATATACATGCGGCTATTCTCCCATCGCCATGATATCTGTGATCATCGTTGCGAGTCTCGTTCTCATTGTCGGCGTCGGAGTGGGATTCGTTCCTTTGCGACCAGGAACCAATCTGGTTGGCAGTTGTAGTGCAGCCATGAGCGCAGCTTGTCACTTGTCAACCGCTGACAAGGAAAGAGGTGATGAAATTGCCGTTAAGAAGTTAATGTGGGGTGTTGTTGAAGTACAATCAAATGGAGCGGGGCATTGCTCCTTCTCCGACGAGGCCGTGGAAAACCCCAAAGAAGGTGAGCTATATGCTGGGCCGCGTGCGCAGGCTTATCCATAGCGACCGAAAAGATGAAATAGATGGTTATATAGAGGATAGTTGAGCGAGTTTGGGTAGTCGCTGGAAAGGTGTCTTCGTAGCAAAGCGATGGTGCCGTCGCGCGTGGACTTTTATTCGGATGCCGGACGGAGGGATGACCTAAGCGTGCCATAATCAGCATTATCTCCACCTTTCGGAAGCGGGTCCGGCTACCAACCACCCTGCTTCGGCTCATGACTAGCACACTCACGCGACGCACTAAATGATGATTTGCAACGTCATTGAAGCCACAGCAAAGAAAGCGTCCACATGGTGCGGATCAGCGTTGGATGCGGGGTCCGGACTGACCTCGGTGTACAATGCCCCATATATCAAGCTTCTCCAAAGTGACTTTGGGGTCTTGTAGAGTAACATCTTATAACCTACGATAGCAAAAGTATTGATACAGTGACTATGGCGAAACAAGAGTACAAATTCCCGGCGTTTGACGACCTTCCGAAGGTCGAGGGCATGCCACAGGGCAGCATATGGGGGTTCTTTGACAAAGACGGGCAAAAGGATGAAGTCGGAAGTAAAGCAAATTGTACCCCATACAGCAATCGTATATCTAACAGGCGACAGCTATCAACCTTCTCACCTCGGATGTCGTGAAAGCGGCCTCCAAAGAGATCACTACCGGCGAGCACATCCAGCTTGACTGGGAACTACACAATGTGCAATTTCCAGGGTTCAACAGAAAAGAACTCGAGCAAAAGCAAATCGATTTCGCGGACTTCTCCGAGTTCTGCGCGAACGATGACGAACTTCACATCAACACTCAAGCTGGTTCTCAGTGGGATAGCTTGAAGCATTTCGCGCATCAAGCAAGCGGCATGTATTACAACGGTCTCTCGCATAAAGAGGCAGCCAACAGCGTCACGAATGGTACGCACAAGTGGTGCGAAAGAGGTGGCATTGTTGGAAGGGGTGTGCTTTGCGACTGGCTTAGTTGGTATGAAGAGAAGAACGGGAAGAAGGCACCAAGTGCGGTATCGAGACACGAAATCCCTATCGAGGAGATTGAAGAGACGCTGAAGTGGCAAGGCACCACTTTGAAGCAGGGAGATATTATGATGATTCGTAGCGGATACGTAAGATGGCATAAGTACGTTGTCTTACCACTTTGAGAGATATGACTGACAATACTAGCAACGCGAACGAAGCGGAGCGCAAGAGCGGTACTCGCGACAATAGTGTCGCGATTGGTCTTCAAGCCAATGAGAAGACGGTACGTTGGCTTTACGACCGTCACCTCGCGGCGATCGCTGGTGATACTGTCGCTTTTGAAGCATGGCCACCAAAGTTTACCGACGGATGGTGCCTACACGAGTGGCTCCTCGTTCATTGGGGTACCGCTATCGGCGAGATGTGGGATCTTGAGAAGCTCAGTGAGAGGTGCAAGGAGATGGGCCGGTACACTTTCTTCATGACAAGTGCTCCATTGCACGTAAGGGGTGGTATTGGAAGTCCACCTGGAGTTATCGCCATCTTCTAGGCGCATTCGGTCACCGTTGCTTTCGGAACTGTATCAACGTTATTTCTGTGTATACGATAGTACCACTTCAAAGAAAATCTGGCATCAGCAACATTCGCAGGTTAGCATCAGATCCCGCGAAGATATCGCCGTCGACTCCGCTTTCGTGTTTAGCCTCATCTTGACATATTGCCCAAAATTCCAGTAAACCTATTGGTCATTGAGTCTGACGCTTCTCAGGAAGAGATATGTAGGTGATTGAACATCCAGAGTTACTATTACCAGAATGGAGCGGACGGAATGGGTGTGGTAGGGTGTTCGCGTGTCGCGAGGCGTATCGGCGCGTATTCTCTTTCGTTACGCGACCCACAGACCAACACGAAACAACCAAGCATGGTGTCAAAAGATGCCGCGCGGCGCTGCGCCTCTTGTAGTAATGCTTGAGAGAGATAAGAGAACCAAAGAGTTGAATGCGAAAAATGTGCCGAGTCAAGATGTTTATATAGTAACGGCGCGCAGTCGTGTCTTGGAATGTATCTTCATTCGCTCCATCATCTTCTGCATCTATTCACATTTTTACAATCGTCTTTTCATTTGCTGCTTGCTAGACCGCAATTCCGTTAGATTTCATACCAGTCCCCCAAATGGCGTCTCACGACATAGTATCCAGAGGCGAAGCTGACTTCGATCTTTACCCTTACACGCCCTCAGCAGGCGCCGGCTACACATTTCTCATACTTTTCGCGATCGGCGGCCTGACGCATCTCATCATGCTCATTCCGTTGCGAAGTTGGTTCTTCATCCCATTCGTTCTGGGCTGCGTAGGTCAGTTACCTCAGTGCTTGACCCCATCGCCTAAAAGCACATCGCTGATAATTTGATCCACAGGCGAAGCAGCCGGCTACTACGGTCGCGCCTGGTCCTCACAGAATATCCGACAAGGCAGCCCTTATCTCCTTCAACTCATGCTTATCCTCGCGGCCGCACCGCTTCTCGCAGCCACCATCTACATGACGCTCGGTCGCCTTATTCGCTCTCTCGATGCTACGCACCACGCTGTAATGAATCCGCGCTGGACGACGAAGATATACGTTATCATCGATATCGGATCCTTTGTATGTCAGATCATGGGGTCGGCGATGCAAGCTTCCGGTGACCCAGACGGAGTCAAGACTGGAACCACCGTCGTCATCGCAGGACTGGGTACGCAATTGGTTGCTTTCGGCTTCTTCATCCTAATGGCGGTGGTGTTTCATCGAAGGTTAAACAACGAACCTACCAGCACGTCAAGGCGGACACATGTCAAGTGGCGCCGCTACATGTGGGCTTTGTACAGTGTCAGTGTGCTTGTCGTTGTGCGGAGCATTTTCCGGCTGGCGGAGTTTGTCGAGGGGCCAGAAAGTAAGGTGTATCAGACAGAGGCGTACTTGTATGTCTTTGATGCGGCGCTCATGTTCGCGGTGGTGGTTATCATGGCGGTCTTTCATCCGGGGTTTCTGTTCAGAGTCGTCAGAAAAGCTGAGTTGATGCCACTTAGTGATGACGAGGGGAATGGTAGCTATTTACTGCGCGGAGATGGTCCAAGGTAGTTTCTCCGGGTAGATGACAGATGTACAGTATTTAGAAGGTGGTAGAGTAGACAGTAGAATGCCACTCTCGTCGGCCATTTTGTATACCGGGTTCCAACCAAACACCCGAGAATTAATTGAACAGCTTACTAAGCGCTTAATTACTGCCAGTGTGATAATCGACTGAGTGATACCGAATGCAGGTATGGTATCAATGGCGTCAATGTTGTGGTCATCTTGGCGAAGAGAGATTGGAGTGAATTATCGGCCGCAAAGGTTGCGACAGCAATGAAGGGTCAAATACTGCCCCAACTCCATCACGCGAGTTTCTTAGCTCACCTTGGCGGTTACGCAGAGTTCCGAGGGTATATAAATATAGGGTTGACCGTACCCAGACTCTCACTACCCCGCGCACAATCTCTACTCCACGATGTCGATATACATGATGTCGGGCTCACATAGTTCCTACACGCCACCATATCCTAATCAGTACTATTCCTCCCTGCCTCCGCGGCCCCAGGATGCCGCCTTCAATAGCCCAGTGCAAAGTTCCGTCAAGGCCTTCAACGTCCCAGTCTCTGACCATACCCTCGAGTACCGAATTCTAGAGCTGCTACAACCTTTTCGGGACACCAGCAGTCTCTTGAACGCCACTAATGAAGCCAAGAACGTTTTATTGCTGGCTCGTAAGTACAACTGTCTTTGAGTCTTTTCGGAGCGATCTTTCCTCTAGGGTATTGTTGTCAATACTTGAAGTCGATTGTGTTGCACGCGCAATCCCACCACTGGCTATTTCCTCCATCCATGTAAGTAACAAAGCTAAGAGATCTGTCAGAAAATATCGCCTCCATCATTGTCAGCAAACAGTCCAAGGATCTCTCCAAGGCGGGAATAACCGATGTGTATATCATGAGCCGCAACTTGAACACCACCGCAGTCAACGGTACCGCAGCCAGCGGTCCGGCGTATCTCCGCATCTTCTTCCATATCGACTACCAATCGATTACAGTTGTTAAAGCGAAGATCGAGAACGGGAAGAACGCGATCGGTGCGCTTATCGACGAGGTGGACAAGGTCATCGAGAGCCTCATGGAAGACTCATAGTGGTTGTTTGAGGTATGCATGTCGTCGGGTGGTCGAGAGGAGAAGGAGACGAATTTTGGAGCCCGAGTCCATGGGTGACTGCTACATCGCTGGATAGCTCCTAGTCAACTTCAGGGCTTTGTAGAAACTGCTATATTGTGTAGATAATGGCTGGTCGGCGTCTGCAGCAATCAAAGTGCTCCCCTCTTCTGTCCAGGGTCGCCTCGCCTTCTTCTGGGCTGTGACCCAGGTATGATCCGCCTGCTTGACACTTCCGACATACTTGTACGACAGCATGTTCGCATCAAGTATACGCTGAGAACCCTAACGACACAAACTCTCCCGAGCTTAAGCAATGCGGCCATGCAAGGCATAGACTTTAGGGGCAAGTTCTTTGACGTTGAGACGACACTACGACGCTAGTAGGGATAGCCGGTGCGGCCATGGTGTGGTCAGACACATCGTTGACTTCTGAACTAACCCTCCGATGGTTCGTGCATTTGACAACTTTGTACATGATTAATCGGAACGTTCCGAGTACAGGGACAGGAGCAAGGTGGTATCTCAAACTTTTAGTAAGAGCGTTTTGTAGGTTGAGGCACAAGTAGCGCCTGACAGGCTTAGTGGATCGGCTGATCTACGCCCTAGCACGCAGGCACGTCGACCAGTTCTGTACAAGATCGGTCAGGGCGGGCAGATCTGAAGGGAGAGCGCTTCCAGGATTGGCCTTGTCTGGAATTTCCCGGTTTCCGCACTTCACGTGCTGGGGTCGGAGCCGTTTGATGCGTGTGTGGCGCGCACGAACTTGGGAACGTGAGGGCGACGCGCCAGCAGGACCCATTGAAGTAGACGGGCGGCGAATGAGCAGGCGCCCCACGAGATTGCATCGTGAACTCGAAGATGGACGTCGTCATCGTGCGAGCGGTGTGGCCGGCGGTACTCGCGCTAGCCGTCTAGCGTGTCGCCAAGGAAAGCTTGGTATCCCTCCGATGTGGCGCAACGAACTAGACGGAGCGACAGGAAAGGAGAGCATCACGTACTCCGCGAGGGGGGGAGAAGGCGTGGGCAAGCAGGAAGTCCGCAGGAAACGGGATTGTCTGATACATGCAGGGAAGAGTTTGCTAGGCTGGGCGGCGCCACACTTCGCATCAGACGGAATCGAGATGTGGCGCTGTCGAATTACCCATGACGCAAGCGGGACACATGTTTTGGCATCCTTCGGGAAACCTGGCGCCGATCGAACCCCCAAACATACCTAGAGGCTCCGTCATACAGGCCAGGGCGACCTCGTTTGGGCGTGGCAGGCCTCGTGCCCCAGGCAAAACGTGGACAGCTGTGGCATTGGACGGCACATGGTCAGGGAACTGGGCTGCCGCGTTCTGTGAGCGTGTCCGCGGAATTCGATCGCTGGCAGCGGGAAAATGGTGGCCGGTAGTCGCGGGGTCAGGCAAGTTGGTCGTGGTCGGTCGCTGTTCCAAGTCCAGGCTCTTCGCAAGCGGCAAGCTACGACGCAGTGACGTAGTTGCTGCAATCGCGCGTGTTACCCAGCCAGCCCAAATACAAAGCTGCTTTCTGCCCTCACCCGCCTCCCTCCCACACAAACCACTTTGATACCCATCCCCTCGAAATACCCATCCACCCTACCTCCATTGTTTTCAGCTCTGCGTCTGCATTTTGATACCCCACCTTGATACCCACAGAAGCAGTCCTACACCATGAGTTCCGTAAATCGTATGTCTAGCTACCCCGCTTTGCCCCCAAACATTGCTAACAGACTGCAGGTCCGGTGGACTTGAAGCAGAAGGAGAAGGATGTCAACAACAAGCTACAGCTGTACGGCATCTTCGAGGGTATGTGAACACGTGCAATGGCGCGTCGATGCCCTTCGCGTCGCACACGCAAATGTAAACAAGCGCTGACCACAACTAGCCTTCTCTAACGGAAAGGTCCCCTCCAACCAGCAAATCGATGTCGCGCTCAACTCCGCGCTGGCCCACAGGTCGCTCAACTCACCATCCAAGAAGCTGTCGAGCGAGGGTCAGCATCTGGTGACCGACCTCAAGAAGGTCATCGAGCAGGCCAAGATCCTACTACTCACCAAGAACGAGGGCAACCTCCTCCAGGACTTCATCTGGCAGGCAGAGCACCTCGGTGGCAACAGCGCCGCCCTCCCTAATGCCCCTGTTGATAAGGACACAGCGAAGCAGCACGGAAACGAGGCGCTTGACGGTCTACGGACTCTCGGTACCCTCCTCATTTCCAACGGCCAGTTCAGGAAGTTGCTTTCAGATGCCACCGTTCTGCTCCGTGACATGGCTGGCGATGCCGCCCAGAACACCGCCAACAAGGTCAAGCCCTCAGAAGACCGTCTCAACAAGCTAGATGAGCCTGCTGAGGACAACACTTGGCACGACACCTCCGACCTGAACCGTGAGAACCTTCGCAACCAAGCTAAGAGCAGTCTGCCCTTCGGCAACAAGAACAAGGACGAGGCCAAGGGTGACTTGAAGGAGCATGCCAAAGACATCAACCAGGCTGCCAACCCTGATGGCTCGCGCGACCCCCAGCACACCGCCCAACTTGGCGCCCACGAGGGTCAGACCGGCCAGAGCACTGGCGTCGACGCCCGTGGTGCTCTCGATGCTGCCAAGCAGAAGGTTGACGCGAACACTTCTGAGGAGGACAAGAACATGGCCCGCGCCCGTCGCGACCAGATGAACAACTACCTCAAGGGCAAGATGCCTGAGGAGCGCCGCGAGCAGACCATCTGGCGTCTTAAGAAGATGGTAGTCGAGATTCAGGGCCACCAGGACTACCAGCGTGCCATCGAAACCCTACTCAGCCTCGCCGAGCAGTACTCCGGCCATGGTAAGAACCTTGGCCAGCAGGGCAAGGGTTCTGTTCAAGGTGCGCATCAGAACGATGCCCTAACTACTGCTGAAGCTGATCTCAAGGTGCGTATTTAGGTTTCCTCTCGGAGAACAAATGGCTGACCAACATGAAGACTCTTCTCGAGCGTTTCGCAAACAACACCTCGTTCGATGACTTGATTGAGTCCATCAACCAGGTCTACAAGGATGCCGACCAGGATCCAGAGCTCAGGAACTGGTTCACTCGCATCAACCAGTTCATCCGCAAGACTCTCCAACAGCAGGGCTTCATCCTCGAAGACCGTAGCAACGAGGAGTGGAACCAGATCTACGATGATGGTCACCGCCTCCTTCGCGGCCGCTACCGTGGACACACTGACCGCATCGCCGACGAGTTCAAATTCGTTGGCGAGCAGTTCGACGCTGACCCGCAGAACAAGCAGTTCGCTGACTCTGTCAACAAGCTCTTCCTTGACCTCGGTCAGGATGAGAACGGTCAGACTGTGTTCAAGCCCCACCTTCTCAAGGACCTGAGCGACGTCATCCTCCCCTCCATCTTCGAGAACGTCCGTTACGTCCCCATCCCGCGTATCGAATACAGCGACCCCATGGTCGACGCCGTCGTTGAGAACCTCGTCATCGAGGGTGACAACCTTGCTCCCAACTCTTTGGAGTTCGGCTCGGACAACTACTGGCGCTGGGGACGCAAGTCCATCTCGAGCAAGAACAAGAACAAGGTCATGCTCTCTGTCTCGGGTGTACAGATGGATCTCAGGGACGTTTCCTACTACATCAAGCGCAAGCAAGGCTTCCCATCCATCACCGACAAGGGTGTTATGGACATCTTCATGGGTGGCTCCGGCTTCAGCTTCAAGGTTGAGATGGAGACAGCTGACAAGGCCCGCGAGAACAACGCGCAGACCCACTTCTTCAAGGTCACCAAGGTTGAGTCTGACATTAAGAACCTTCAGATCAAGATGAAGAAGAGCAACCACAAGCTCCTCTTCAACATGTTCAAGCCCCTTCTTCTCAAGGTCATGCGTCCTGTCATCCAGAAGGTCTTGGAGAAGCAGATCAAGGACTCCGCCAACCAGCTTGACGGCCTTCTCTTCGACATCAAGACTGAGGCTGACCGCGCCGAGGCTGAGGCCAAGCGCAACCCCGACCCTCAGAACATTCAGAACATGTACCAGCGCTACGCCTCTGCTATGCAGCACCGCGTCATGCAGGGCAAGCAAAAGAAGGAGCAGGTCAAGGAGAAGACCAAGGACACCCAGGTCAACATGGCTGTTACTCAGCACGACTCCATCTTCAAGAACATCTCCCTACCCGGCGGTATCTCTTCCAAGGCTACTGAGTACAAGGAGCTCGCCGGCAAGGGCGAGAAGTGGGAGAGCCCCATCTTCTCTATCGGCTCCGCCAAGGAGACTTCCAGCTTGCCTCAGGTTGGCAAGGTCACTCGCAAGCCCCACGGTCGCGCAGGCGGCTACGGTAGCACCAGTGAGGAGTCTCGCGGTCTTGGAGCCTCGCAGGGCATCAACCCATCCGCCAACCAGTACGACAGCCAATACACCAACGCTGGTGGCCTCGGCGGTGGTCAGGGCGTTACCACTGGTCAGGGTCTGATGGGTGGTGCTGCTGCTACTGGTCTCGCCGGCGGCGTTCCTTCCACCACTGGCACCCAAGGCTTCGGCACTCAGGTTGACGATGCTTTCAACACCACCGGTACCGCCGCACCTGTTGGATCGTCTGGCCTCGGCTCCACTGGCCTTGGTTCAACTGGTCTGAACGACTCTACTGCCACCACTACTTCAGCAACTCATCCAGCTCACCCCACTGGTGCCCCGGCTCCCGGCGAGTATAACACTACCTTCGGTGACCAGAACCCCGTCTTCCAGGGCCGCGTTTAGATGCTTGTTGGTCGACCAGTGATACCCGATACGCTTGGGGCTGCGAGTCATGATTACGACTTTCCTACCTTTTGATCATGGATGATACCACGATTGCGCCACGGCGCACGCGCACATGAGTAGCAAATAGCATGTTTTCTTGGTTCTTCTTTCTTGCTTTCGGCGGTTTATGAGTAGTGTAGGACGATTGCGCCCGTAATGGGGAGATGGTTGCCGGGGCGGACCTGAAGCTGTCAAAAGCTTTTGGTCAACGAAAATTCCTAGTTTGTCGCTATTGCCGTGTTCCCGTAGTAATAGTTAATTAAAATGGTGTTTAAAACTACTTCGTCTTTCTTCTAGTGAGAATTGTAAATACTCAATCGTGGGTTTCTACGGACCTCGCTCGGGTCGCATACTGCGGATTGGACTGTCACGTCACGGTCATGTCAAAGCACTTATGGAATAGATAGATCTTCCTCACCCAAGCACATTATGACACCATTTCGTTTGAGAAAACATCAACATCGCATTTTAGGCCAAAACGAGATTTGGATTACCGCAAGTTCTTTACCTGATCTCTACCTATACCTGTGACGTTTAAGTTTTTCCTCTTGCCGCCTCTCAAGATCCTCCTCCTGCCTCTCAAGCTTCTCTTCCATTGCCTCATACTCCTGCCCTCTTCCCCTTCGTGGGTGGCCTGAAAATTCGCTTGCGCGATGGGAAAAAGAGCCCCCTGATGGCATACGGTGTCTGACACTTTCTACAGGCTCATCTGCATAGTGGACGCGACGCACAGGTGCTCTTTCGTAGAACCGGTCGCGACTGTGGCTTCGGCTTCGGCTTCGGCTACGGAACCAACTACCGCTCCGTGACCTGCCACGTCGGGAATATTTGGATTTCAAGTCGACATCACCACCGCGTGTGGACGTGTACCATTCGTCGTCGTCGTCGTCAGAGTAATCCAAGAACTCCGAGCGTCGGCGAGTAGGTGTAGCATTTGGTCGTTTGATCCAGTCGTCTTCGTCGTCGTCAGAGTATCTCAAGAACTCCGAGCGTGAGCGAGAAATTCCATCGTTTGGTCGTCGGCGCGGCGGAGGTGGTGGTGCGACAAACTCTGCAAGTCTGCGCCGATAGGCGTCATCTGCATATGGACTGAAAGCGTCGATCTGATCGCCTGAACTGAATGGGTTGGTCGAGTTGGTGTAGCGACTTTTTGTTGTTCCCGTTCGACGAGGGTGGTCTCGTGCAACATCCTTGGGATTTAAGTGTGGAAATTCTTCGTAGTCATTACGGGACGATCTTCTGTAGAGTACGTGTGGATTTGGGTATAGTGATTGCCGGCGTGCTTCTATTGCTAGGTGTGCCGGTTTGGGGTAAGAGTTTTGTCTCTTTGGCGCAGAACCACATGGATATGGTCGAGGAAGATGCGCGGACTTGCTGTACTGATCCAGCAACCTAGGGTGGTCTCGCACATACCACTCGTCAAAATCATCATCGCCATAACTCGCTCTGTATAGATCTCGACGTCGACTAGGGAATACGTCGTAAGCTGCGCCAAACGGGTCAATGATGCTGTCTAAACCGCCCTTGGATTTGGACGGCCCTTGGCGTTGCGCGACGGTTATACTAGCGGCTTCCACAATGTCTCTTTCTTTCCTCATCGTTTTGCGATACATGGACGATAGTAGATCCCGTATGCTATCGCCGTTGTAACCGATCAGTAAACAAGAGCCTACGGTCACGCAAGTTAGTGGTATAGCAACGCTCCAGAAGACAGCTTGTGTTTCGTCCATGTCTCTGATGTCAGAGGCATTCATACCGAAGTAGCTTGTAACGAATGACAATGGCAAGAAGATAACTGTAACGACGGTGAAGACCATGATAGCTTTTCCATGATCTTCTTCGTTGATCTCCAGAATCTGTTTCGTGCGATCGGAGAGCGGGGCGCAACGTCGCATTAGATCAACGTAATCTAGCCGAACTAGGGCAAGGTGATCTAGGCAGGCCCTTCCCAGAGCTTCCTCGTAAGGATGCATAGCCCGACGAGATGGGCTCAGCTTCTCATATGTGCTGTCATCGATGACCTCCAGATAATTTTGTATCAGATTGGTTTGCCAGGTGTTCACTAATTGCAAGACTTGTAACTCTTCTTGAATCAAGTTAATGGCGCGCAGAAGGCGCTTGCTTGGTCTGTGATTAATTTCGAATTGCTAGTACATGTTAGTAAAGTCTAACCATGTATCACGTCGTATTTTCGCTGCTGTCGAAGCGTGTATAGCTCCTCATTTTTTCTCTCAAAGATGTAGTGTAGCAATTGGATGTACTTACAACTTTGGAGACGTACACATGATACATGTCGCCGATAGTCTTGGACTGCTCGAGAGGCTTCATCAGCAACCTTCTCATAAACCATAGAGACACATATTCTGGTCCCAGAGAAAGATGCTTGCGAAGGTTCAATGGTAACTCGGGTCTACCCATATCGCAGAACAGAAACCGAGCTTTGCGCAGGGACCGTCGCGCCTGGAAACCAAAGCGTCTGAGTACTTCGACATCCCTCGATGAGTATGGATTGTTTGTGAGCTCGCGAGAGTCCTGAAACCGAGGATCGAGTCCATACGCCTTTTCATTCTCGTGCAAAGCTCGCTCGATCGCCAGGCAGTAAATCACGATCTTTTGAAATGCGTGAATCAGTTCTTGCGGCAGCGTATACAATGACGACAACTGTCCATCCTCATTCTGAACTCCCTCGGCAAGCTCTTTGGCTCGAACAAAAAAGTCTTTGGTGATCTCACTAGCATGTGTAAGAATCACCAAAGCGCTAGCATTCGTCAGTTCGCGCCGATATTGCACGGAATTGATTATCCAGTCTTGCAGTTCTTCGAAACTCGGTATCTCAGCGTCAGGATGTGCACTTCCAGCCGAATATTTCTCCACATGTCGCACAAGATGTTTCATTGCAGATGTTGCGCTTCTGAACGGGCGTCTACATCTTATGCAACGCTGAATCGACCTTAACAGTGTTTTCCTGGATTCTGGGAGTGAGGATGGGACTTCCCAAGCGGAGGTGCGGATGGACCAGATACGGTTATTTAGCATGTCAGGGTGTTTCCAATCAGAGTTCGTGTATTCCTCAGGGTCGGGCTCAACCGCTCCACGTTGCTCAATGGTCGTTACTTGCTGATGGATGTTTTGCAGTGCACCCGATAGCTTTCGAAGTATGCTGCTACTATCCAGATCATCTACGAAAAGACCTAAAATTTTGCAGACAGTATCGAGAAATTCGACTGATCTTGTCAAAATCTTACGGCAATGAGTGGTGACAATCATCTTGTGGTTTATGGAACCCGACTCCGGTAGAGGCGTTGCTTTGACCAGCTCCTGTAACTCGGACCGTCGCGTAGAAACGCCTTCACATACCGTCTCAGGCAAGGAGTGGTAGTAGTTGGTTGAGGTGAAAGCATCTTCTACAGGACTGGTTGAACGAACAAGAGACCTCGACGTCATGAGCTTCTCCACGTAGTCCAGGCAGGCGATGGATCGATCTTTCCCGGTAGTACCGAGTATTACCGGCTTTCCACCTCTATGAGAAAGATCGTTGGTCTTAGACTGCAACCAGTGAAAAAAGGGCGGAACACACGTGGGGGGGCCGACAGCCGCGGGTTCTGCGGTCGAAGCTTCTTCATCTCTTCCGTCACGTATCTGGTCATATGGAATCGTAATGGTGATCGAGACAAGCTGAGCTGCTCGAGAGACGATGCTTTTCCAGTTCCTGGCCCCGGCCATAGTACCTCCATCTACATCCTCGACTTTCAAGTTGATCCCTTCGCCAACAAGGGGCCCCTCGAGAGACGGATTGCTGTGGAGAATTCGCGATTCCAGCTGGAAATAGGATCTGAAATCACCCAGGGGATATATGAGGCTGCTCCCATCGCGATTGGTGATGTGAACCTTGGTCAGAGTGTTATCTGTGATGCTCTGCCTGCCAAGAAGCCTGATGTCTTCTTCAACAATGCCGATTGAACTTTTCATCGCTATAGGCAGAGTTTCGTGTCCGTATGTCACAATAGCAGTAGATCCAATGTTGATGATCCACAGGCTGGGGACAT
The DNA here is from genome assembly GCF_023758085.1 of Alternaria hordeiaustralica. Lineage (NCBI taxonomy): Eukaryota > Fungi > Ascomycota > Dothideomycetes > Pleosporales > Pleosporaceae > Alternaria > Alternaria hordeiaustralica. The sequence goes on along the minus strand of NW_026056813.1, from coordinate 31,554 downwards.
GAACAATTTTATCCATTGAATCATTGCCGAACCTCCTGTATGACTGTTCCTCATCTCGCTCACGAACAGATTCATACGGATACAAAGCCTGCATCAAGGTACGTGGATGGAAGCGTGAATCTCCTTGCCCAGTAGTAGGCTTTGCAACTTGTTGGAGATTGAAGTAAGGTACGCAGCTGAAGATCACAGACTGGGTGTCTGTTGGATCGGATTCGTCGGCTCGAAGAACGGTCCCTGGCTCGATGAATCTACCGCCTACAAATGGCTTAATCTTTTCGCCTCGCAGTTTCAACAAGACCTCGCGAGTAAGGGCCTGTAGGCGGTCAGACAAATGTGGGATAGTGAGGCAGACGTTTTCGAAGCGGTCAAAGTCGAGATGACTACCATTGAGGTGGTACCATGTTGTTGCTATGCTTGTTCGTAATCGAGGGCTCGCCAGACTCGGTAAAGTGTGAATTTCAAGCATGTTCTGGGTGTCAGACTCGATCGCCATTACTCTGGTGATTCTCCGTATCTCCAGATTCTTGTCTCCCGGTTCCTTCTTCTCTGCTCCCAGCCCCTCCTTGTTTTCGGAATTATCAGTTTCTTCACTCGGAACGATGCTGCTGCTCGAAGGTTTGGTCTGCACCTGAAATGAGAGCCTGTTTCCCTCGATGTCCACTGGATGCATCGCATAGCGGTTGGACTGTAAAAGTGGGGGGTCTCTCGGAGGCATATCCTCTTCGCTGCTCGATGTCTCGCTCTCACTAAAGTCTTCGGTGATGATACTGCTTTCTGATTCTTCGGGGGTTGAGACCGGGCGTGGGAGCTCAAATCTGAGCGCCAGTTCGTTTCTAGAACTATTCGTCCCAGGCACTACAAGTGAGGTCTTTCGTGGCTGAGGTCGTGACGGTCGTCGGGAATTCCTCCATGAAGGACCATCATTGCGCGTTGTGGTGGGTTGCTGATGCCCCGCGCTGGTCGATTGAAGCTCTTGAGCAAAATCGATGGGCTCTTCGGTGATGTAGTCGGCTATCCATTGAGAGTTTTCTGCGTCGTGGGCCTCGCTCAACGATGTGTGTCGGGGCTGGTTTCCGCCCCCATACAAATCATCATGCGCAAGCTCATCAACGGAAGCTTCGCGCACCTCAGCCTGATACTGACGTGGGAGACGCGGCGTGGCTTCCGAATCTTGCGTTTGGCCCTCCATAGATAGGTAATCTGGAAGTTGGCGAGCGGGATTGCGACGGCATGGGAGAGGCGACGAGGAAAAGACAAGGCAGACATGATGTGTGGGGGCCAAAAGCTGAGCTGAAGGAAGAGTGAGAGTCAGACGCTAGTATGTGCATGCAGTTGCAGATGAAGACCTCAGCCTCTCCGGGGTTCAGCTCGACTCCAGCCTAGCGTCTGATTTGGTCAGCTATCGTGCCATCCTGATTGGCCGCAAAAGGGGCAAGCGCGCCGTCCCGCCATGCCTCGAACATGTGTTCTCCATCGGTCTGATCGTAAATCCAACAGTCACAAGTTGTAGCAGTCGTCATATTGCACAGAAGATCATGAAGTCATCAAACATAGCTATAAGATTTGAATTCAAGCCCGGATCAAGGGCGACAAGCATATTACAAAGGCTACTATTGTTGACGACAAGATGAGGCAAGTCTGGACAAAGGAAACAATCTGCGAAGGAACATGCTGCAATATCCAATATCGTCGAGCAAAAGTATCCAACTGGTATCAAAGGGCCCCGTCAATGGGCGGCGGTAAGGCTAGGTCGTAAATCGTGATGGTATCGTAAGGAGATAGGGTTAGAGAATGTTTGCGCGATTAGTGGTGGCGGTGGAAGGTCGGTTGGTGAGGGTATACGTGTGCCAGCGTATGTACAAGTGTTGTCAGAGTGGGTGTCGGGTATGTTGAGCGGTGGTCATCTGATTGTGAGAGGCTGCTGAGCTGGCGCGATGGGTGACGGTAAGAACGATTGGGGTTGCTGCTGCGTGTTGATGGCGGTGGGGGTCGCCTGCTGTATGCGTGTTTGTGGTAGCTCCTTCTTCTTAACCAGCAAGCTCTTGAATGCGCCGAGCCATTTGGCCAGCGAGTCTTCATTGGAAGCGCAGAATTTGTAGTTCTTCTCCTCAGATATGACCTGCATGCAGTACTGCTTGCTTCGCGAGACTGGGTCTATGTCGACAGCATCGATGATGCTGGAAAAGGGAATGATATGGGTCGCGGAGTATTCGTCGTCGTTTTTGTAAAAGGCAAGGCACTTTGGCCGCAGGACCACCCAGATCTTCTTCCACTGGCGCACGCCGCCTTTGGATTTGAGAACATATAGCCAGCCGTGATAGACTACGCGCTCGTTGGTGGGGGTGGCGCCGATGTTGCTCTGCTGGCTCGCATTGCGCTGTGTTTGCGGCGTTCGCGGGAGAGACTGGGCGGAGGCTTGGTTGGTGTCGGAGAAGTCGAAGTCGGAGATGGAGCCGCGCTCGCCGCCGGAGTAGTTGAGGGCTTGCGAGGGTCGCCGGGCGCTGTGCATGTGCTCCGGGGCGATGGAGCTCGAGGGCCTCGGCTCTGTCTCGGAGGAGCTGGAGACGATGTTTTCTCTGGCCGCGCGACCGAAGCCTGAAAACGTCTTCCTCCCGGTGGTCGGGCTCATGACAGTCATCTCGGCCTCGTGCTCGCCGATGCGCGCCTCGGTGCGTATGAGGTGCACCCACTCCTGGGCGTCCTTGTCGGTGGTTGCGCCGAGGTGGTAGTTGCGGGCGGGCGAGAAGATGCCAAAGACATGCTCCATCTTCTTCTTCGAGTCTCTCTGGCGCGCGACGGCCGTGATCTCGGAGAGGTTGATTTGGTGGCGCAGCTTCGTCTCGTCCTTGTCCTTGTAGATGGAGAGGCAGTTGGGGCGCAGGACGAGGTAGACGGGCTTCCATTGCTGTGCACGTGTTAGTAGACGTCATGGCGTGCCTGTCGGCAGCGTGCGTGCATGCGTGCCTTTGTCTTGCGCGTGCGCTTCACGACGGTGCCGGCCTTGATGATGCGGTCGAACTCGAAGCAGCCGTTCTGGTTGACGGGCGACATGATGTCGACGCTGGCATTCGCAATCTTGAGGTTCTGTATTTGGGGCGGGTCCAGCTTCATGCCAGCAGAGCGGATGGCCACGGGTTTGGCGGGCGTGTGCTGGCCGTCCAGTGTCGCTGCCATGTCGGCGGTGGGAGTCACATTCACGGACAGGCAGGCGGGGTCGATGGTGGTATGGGTGAAGGCAGGCAGGCGGGAGGCTATAGGGGCGTTGCGGTGCTCGAGCGCAGTCGTTATATCCAGACTGTTATTCAAGATCGGCAAGGGCGACAGGGGCGATGCATGGGCATGGGGCAGGCACGAACCACTACAGCAACGGCAGGCGCACAGGCTATAAGGACGTGGCCAGCACCAAGGCCCGAGTCGCAGTGGTGAGGTCAAACAAAAGACCGGCGACGATGATCCCACGACTAACACGCACGCGATGCGACGCGACCGCAGGGTGGCCGTTGAACGTCTGTCGCCGTCAGCAGGGTCTGATGTCAGGGTGCAGCTTGTCCATGAGCCATAGTGACGCGGCGGGGTGGTAGCGCCTCTGTTTCATCCAAATCTTCAACGCCCATCCCAAACCACACAACGAATCTGTAACCTCAACCACTGCTGCATCCCCTCCACCCCTCCAATTTGCCCTTTTTGGCCTGCGCGCCTCTGATCTGCAGCGAAACGGCCTTGCCCGCGCCCGACTGGGTCACATCGACACGCGAAACACGACACCCGCCTCAGCAGTTTTAGCCCCGAGTCTCGACCACGCTCGCCCAGGATGCCCGTCGTTCCGAGCGATAAGCTGGTGTCGCTGCAGCAGGCGGCTGATGGCATCAGGAACATTTGCATCCTCGCTCACGTGGTACGTTGACTGTCCGCGTGACGGAGACATGTGCTGAATGCAGCAGGACCATGGCAAAACGTCCCTCACCGACGCCCTCATCGCCACCAACGGCATCATCTCCCCCAAACTCGCCGGCAAGATACGCTACCTCGACTCGAGACCCGACGAGCAGCTGCGCGGCATCACCATGGAGTCGTCCGCCATCTCGCTGTACTTTTCCCTGCTGCGACGGTCCGCGCCCGAAGCACAGCCAGAGCAAAAGGAATTCTTGATAAACCTCATAGACTCGCCGGGACACATAGACTTCAGTTACGAGGTCTCTACAGCATCACGTCTCTGCGATGGCGCTGTCGTGCTCGTAGACGCCGTCGAAGGCGTGTGTAGTCAGACTGTCACAGTCCTGCGACAGACATGGATAGAGAAGCTGAAGCCCTTGCTCGTCATCAACAAGATGGACAGGCTAATCACAGAACTGAAGATGAGCCCAGGAGAGGCATATACACATCTGAGCAAACTGCTCGAACAGGTAAACGCCGTCATGGGCAGCTTCTACCAAGGCGAGCGCATGGAAGATGACCTCCGATGGCGCGAGAAGATGGAAGAGAGACTAAATGCTGCAGCTGAGAAGACTGACTCAAGATCCTCATCCATACTAGAAAACGGCGACAGCATAGACACCACCAGCACGCCCGCCGAGTACGAGGAAAAAGATGACGAGGACATATATTTCGCCCCAGAGAAGAACAACGTGATTTTCGGCAGTGCCATCGACGGCTGGGCATTCACGGTAAGACAGTTCGCCAGCCTGTACGAGAAGAAATTAGGCATCAAGCGCTCCATCCTCGAAAAGGTACTTTGGGGCGACTTCTACCTAGATCCCAAGACGAAGCGCGTGCTCAGCTCCAAGCATCTCAAGGGCCGCCACCTCAAGCCCATGTTCGTTCAGCTCGTCCTAGACAATATATGGGCCGTATACGAAGCCACTACAGGAGGTAACAACGGGAAGGGGTGCGTGGATTTCCTTCCCTTGCGTGATTTGTCTGCATGTATCATAGCAATATACTTATACCTTCCATTACAGAGATCCTGCTTTGGTTGAGAAGATTACCAAATCGCTCAACCTTAACCTTCCAGCACATATCATGCGCTCGCGCGACCCGCGCGCGCTCCTAATGGCACTCTTCGCAGCTTGGCTTCCGCTATCGACCGCCTTACTAGTCTCCGTCACCGAATACCTGCCTCCGCCCTCGAAAGCGCAATCCGAGCGCATGCCTGAACTCATCGACAGTTCTCCGGGTGCCGACTACGTTGCTCCAGAGGTGCGCGACGCCATGACCAGTTTCAAGGCCTCCAAGAACGATCCCGTCGTAGCCTACGTCAGCAAGATGATCTCCATACCCTCCAGCGAACTACCACAGAACAAACGAAGGGGTGGTGCTCTCACGGCTGAAGAAGCCAGGGAGATGGGGCGAAAGAAGAGAGCAGAGATCGCTCGGCAGCAGGCTACCGCCAACGGCGAGGATGCTGATGTCGGTAGTGTCACCGACGCTCTGAGCTCTGCCGCCATCGGCGAGACTGAGACGCCTGTCGAAGAGACACCAGAGCCGGACGTAGAAGCCGAGCATCTTATCGGATTCGCACGTATCTTCTCCGGCACTCTGAGTGTCGGCGATGAAGTCTATGTCCTCGGCCCGAAGTTTACCCCAGCCAACCCACACGCCGCTCCGGAGCCGCAGAAGGTCAAGATCACTGCGCTATATTTGATGATGGGGCGAGGCTTAGAGCCTCTCACAACTGTCCCCGCTGGTGTCGTTTTTGGTATCGGTGGGCTCGAGGGTCACATCCTGAAGTCGGGGACGCTATGTTCTCAGCTTCCTGGATCGCTCAATCTTGCTGGTGTTCAGATGGGTTCAGAGCCTATTGTGCGTGTTGCGCTCGAACCCGAGAACCCCTACGATCTAGACAAGATGATCAAGGGTCTAAAGCTCCTCGTTCAGAGTGACCCATGCGCAGAGTATGAGCAGCTGCCAAGTGGAGAGCATGTCATCTTGACAGCCGGTGAATTGCATCTGGAGCGATGCCTGAAGGACCTCAAAGAGCGATTCGCCAAATGCGAGATCCAGGCTGGTGAGCCCATCGTACCATACCGAGAGTCGATTGTGGCTGCAACAGAGATGAACCCGCCAAAGGACCCCAACCTACCACGAGGAACTGTTGTTGGCGAGACAGCTAGCAAGCATGTTTCTGTACGCCTTCGAGTCCGGCCACTACCAGCCAGCGTCACCGAATTCCTGGGGAAGAATGCAGGTGCTATTAAGAAGCTGTACTCGGATCGACGAGCCGAAGACGAAGGAGAACATGCTCCACATCATGTACATGGCGTCGAGGACGATGGCATTCAAGAAGCAGAACAGCGCGAAATCGGACAGAGCCTGAGTTTCGAGGAGTTCAAGAAGCAGCTCAAGGAAGCGTTCGCAGAGGCGAAGGGACAGAAGGAAATCTGGACCGAAGTCATTGAGAAGATCACCGCATTCGGGCCTCGTAGGATAGGACCGAACATTCTCGTCGATGCGACCAAGGATGGGATATGTGGTAGAGCGTGCGTACACCTGTCTATGTCTTCCCTTCATTACTAACTCTTTGCAGGCTCCGCGAATCAACATCCCCAGACGCCGACGCAGACAACCCCGCCGATCGCACCATTTCCGCACGCACCTTCTCTTCTACAATCTCATACGCATTCCAGCTTGCCACCGCGCAAGGTCCCTGTTGCGCCGAGCCCGTTCAGGGCATCGCCGTCTTCCTTGAGGACGTCATACTCAACATCCCCGATGACGAGAGCGCACAGGACCGCGGTCGCTTGACAGGTGAAGTCATCAAAGCCGTACGCTCATCCATTCATCAAGGCTTCCTAGACTGGTCACCTCGCATGCTACTCGCAATGTACAGCTGCGAGATTCAAGCCTCCACCGACGTCCTCGGTCGCGTCTACGCAGTCTTAACGCGCCGCCGTGGAACCATTCTGTCAGAAACACTCTCCTCTACTTCCTCCGCATCTACCACTGGATCGCAAACTTTCACCATCAATGCGCTCCTCCCCGTCGCGGAATCTTTCGGCTTCAGCGACGAGATCAGGAAACGCAGTTCTGGATCTGCTAGCCCGCAGTTGCGCTTCGCTGGCTTTGAGATGCTGGACGAAGACCCCTTCTGGGTGCCATTCACCGAAGACCAACTCGAAGATCTGGGTGAGTTGGCGGACCGAGAGAATGTCGCCAAGCGATACGTAGACAAGGTCAGGAGGAGGAAGGGATTGAGGGTTGCGGGCGAGAAGGTGGTTGTTGATGCGGAGAAGCAGAAGACGTTGAAGAGGTAGTCTGGTGTTGTAGGATACAAAAGGAACACGGGGTCAGGTGACTGATCTAGACCATGGCGACGATGATGGCGAACGATAAGATGAATCCTCGTTCAATCGATACGGCGCACGTGACGTTCCACCAGGGCATATGTAAAGTCCCCCAAGTCCTTCCATACTTTCCTCTCCTGCACACAAATTGTACAAAATTCAAAAGGATACGCGAAAGCATGTCTGCGCCTTCTCAGGCCTTCTTTTCAAAAAGGCTGTTATTTCCCCGTCATGTGTCTGCCTCGACCTCGTTTCTCTTACACTTAAAAAGAACGAAATCTGCGCCATGGCGGGCCTGGTGTCTGGGTTCCCAAAAACATCAGAGAATCAGCCTGATGGGATTTCTAAGGCGTGCCACGAGTTCAGAATTGGCAACGAACGACGTGATGTCGTGTTTCGGTTGTTATCGACCGATGAAGAAATGTCGCATGGCTTGCCCGATGGCTGCGCTTCCTCTGGTCTGCACTATGAAGTCTCAATATATCTACAAAAGAACTTTACACATTGTCAAGAGCAATACCTGCGAGCTACGCGGTTTATTATGTCCTTTCTCTCTTTTGCAGAGTCGACACGTCAAAATTCTGGCTCAACAACAAGATGCTGCGCTCCTCTGCACTTTCTTCAAAAACTACAAGCACTCAATTAATGTGTCGTGTCCTTGGCTACGAAATGTACAGATATATCCTTCAGCTGGAGACTACTGCGACGTCCTTCACCCACTTAACAAAAGGTCGACCATGACTATCATGACTTTGAAGTACTCTTCGCCTTTTACTCAAAACACAATCATAGCTGTTCATGACTTTCACTGAATGGCTTGGGAACAAAAGCTGAACCAGGCATTTTACATGTGCTGTCGCGCCTGTCGCTCGTTCTTGGGTACGCAGCACGACCAAAATGGACAGTTTCGTTGCTGATGTGTGTCGAGAGCTCTACTTCATGACATTTGCGAAGAGAGGCAAAATACGACTGTCATCCGTATGGAAGAGACCGTGCGTCAGAGGGAGAGTATAAATACCGCCCGTCTTCTATTCCTCATCTTCTCCTCCTCACCTTCATCATTTCCTGGATTGTCAGACCAAAATCGGTGCTCGAAACTTCCATGTCCTGCGTCCTGTTCCTTTCTGAATCACCGCCGCTGAACCTCATGTTTTTTTGCCATTCGACAAAAGTTCATGGCCCCAATTTTGACAATAGAGTTTTCTTCGTGTTCTCAAAAACTGAGCTACAAAAGCGCAGATGACATTGTTATGTGTCCCGGAAAAGAGCGGTCATACCTTTATATCGTCGCAAAGAAAACCCACTCATTGAATCTACCCTCGCTCGTACGATACCTACAAAATACTACCAGACACATTTCATGGAAGCGCAAATCACCACAATCTAGTCGCGACAACACGCTGAGTCGGACTATATAATCTCATCCTCGGGTACAGCTTTCTTTCCCAATTCTATTCTCTGCATGTGCAGACCTTCAAAACGGCACACAATACGCGAATGTTCTTTGGTCATTTCTCTCGTTAAAGATTTATTAATAAATAGTTTAATAACACTAACGTTGCCTCTTGTTTCTAGCACTATTCTAGTATCTTAGAACTTTAAAATTAGACTATACTTTCTTTCTAAAATAGCTTCTACTAGTACTAATATTTCTCTAATTACTTAATTATCTTCTATATTTAATAAAGTTATAAATACGCTTTTATAACTAAGAAGTAGTCTTAGATTAAAAATAATAGTATTTAAAAGCTTACTTAACTTATTAAGCTTTTTAAAGAGCTATATTATAGTTTTTTTATTCTCTAGAATATAGTTAGTAATTTACTTAGTATACGCTTTTAAAATAAGACTTACTTTTAGTATAAAACTACTTAAATAGTAGCTTTATATTTAATATATAAAAGTAAAGTTCTTAGAAGTTATTAGTTTTACTAGTAAATTTATAAATATTATACGCTAAGTATTTTTATTTAAGCTATTTAGCTAGTAGCTAAGCTTATATTATACTATATATAAGAAGCTAATAAGATATAAAAGCTTTATATAGAGATCTTATTAATTATAATAGTTAAGTTAAGTAATAATTAAGATTCTGCGTATAAGTCTATCTAGGCGCAAGATTAAACTTTAATATTCTTTACTTAATTAGAGCTAGGCCTAATTAGGTAGAGATTATAGATTTAATTCTTTATACTACCTCTCTTTTTAAAAAAAGTAAGTTTTAATACTTAATATACTTCTTTTTTACTCTATATAATATACTAAGTAAAGTTATACTACTACCTACTATAAAACAAGATATTTAGAAAATACACCTATATTATAATTATATACTATGTTACTTAACTACGTTATACCTATATTTCTGCACTAGTATACTTAATAAAGTAATAATATACTAAGTTAGTATAATTATAATTATAAATATATATCTATATTATAAAAGCTATATAGACTAAATAATAGCGCTTCTATTATTTTATTAGATTCTATAAACCTCTTATATTCTCTACTTATATTCTTTAGTTATTATTTAGTATATTTAGTTAAGTAGTAGTTATAAAGAATATAGTAATTAGTTATAATAAGTAGAGAATAAAGAATATATTTTTATTTTTTATTAGTAAACTAACAATTCTATAGTAAGCTAGTTTAAAAAGAGTAAGGTCTATTACTAGTACACAAAAAGACGTATTTCTAAAAGAGTTAAAATTCTACGTTTAAAGGTATAGGCGTTAGATAGGCTAAGGCTTAGATTCTTAGTGCTACTACTTTTAGCGTAGTTAAAGCTTCTAAAATTTAGGCTAGTAAGACAACTATTCTATAATAACGTCTACCTATAGTAGAGAGAATTATAATATAATTATATATTCTTAATAGCTTATAACTAATAGAGCTATAGATTACAAAGCAATAAAATACTAAAATTTTTAGTAAGTAAAATTATACTTCTACTATATATACACTCTCTATTCTTATTCTACTACTTATAATAAATTAGAGATCTAAAAACTTATTAAAGACGTAAATAGTAGCTTAAATCTAATACTAAAGCTATACTAACTAAATAAGCTCTAACTACGTCTCTAATACCTTATACCTCTTTTATAAGTTCTTCTAGCGTTAGTAAGTCTATCTAAAGCTAATCTTATTACTAGTTATATTATCTTACTACCTAACTAAAGCTTAATTAAGCCTCTTTATTATTAATTAATTATTTTCTCTTAAACGCGCTGCTACCTCTATAAGTTCTCTTAAGATTATTATTTTAGAAGCTATTATAGAGACTATTATAAACTACTTTATTTATACTATACTAAAGGCTGTTATAAGCACTCTAAAGAGCTACTTTACTAGTACTTTAGAGCTATACGCTAGGCTTATTAATATTTCTATTATACCTATTTCTATTATATCTATCTCTATTACATCTATTTTTTTTACTTCTATTTCTATTATTTCTATTACGTACACAACTAGCGTAAGACCTTCTATTATTCTTTTTTTTAGTTTTACTTTTAAGAAGCTTATTAGTAAGATATATAAGCTCTTTAGTAGATATAGTCTACCTTTAAGGTAATAGAAAAAGTATTTTATTTATAATCTTACTAGAATATGCCTAATTACCTACGCTATTTATATCTATAACTAGGTATATAAAGTAAGATTAATATTAAGCCTATAGTCTACTCTAGCTCTTAAGAATACTATACTCTAGTAAAGAAACGCTTTAGCTAGAATACTTTATAAGAGTAATAAGAGCTAAAATAATAAGAATATAGCGTTTATAGCTTATCTTATATAGTAAGATACTATTTATTAGATAGTAGCTATAATAGACTACTATAAGTTCTATTAAGACCTAGAGAAATAGTTATTACGTTATAGTTATTAGAGAATATATACTATAAAGCTATTATAGTATTTCTATTACTACTATATTATATAGTTCTTAATTACTACCTAAGCTTAGAAGTATATAAATATATGTAGTTATAGTCTATATAAGCATTAGTGCTAATAGTAATATACACTAAATATCTTAAAATCTTAAAATCTTCTAGCTATTCTAAGATAATAGCTAGGCATCTTTTAATATCTTTTTACTAAACAGAGTCTATAAAATTAGGTATAAGGCACTAATAAAGAATATATAGCGTAATAGAACTAAATAAAAAAACTAGTTATTAGGCTCTAGCTCTAAAAAGTTTAAGCTAACTTAGTATTAGCTATAAATACCTTAGAATTGCTATTATAGCTTAGTAGCAATTTATCTCTAGTCTTTTTAGAATAATATACCTAATTATAGTCTAATATTATATATCTAGTATTTAACTAACTTTATTATTTAATATTTAAATTACTCTACTTTATAATACTTTTATATACACTATTTAGATATAATAAGCTCTAAAGTAGGTTTCTCTAGTATAATATAATATAGTAGTAAGTAAGCTATACTATTCTTACGCGTAATAGATAATAACTAGAAAAAATTAGCTTCTATATTTTTAAAGGTAGTAATACTACTTACTAAGAAACTTATAGACTTATTAGAAGCCTTTTTAAATATTACTAATTTAGCCTTAATTATTAGAAATAGTAACGCGCTATTAGAGTCTATTTTAGAGCTAACTAGTCTTTTATAAGCTACTACTACTAAAAATAAAAATAAATAAGCTATCTTAATTTATAAACTTAAGAAGTTATATAAGTAGAAATAATTAAAGTATACTTATTAAGATATAGCTTATCTTAGAGAATTAAAGTATAAAATACTTATAAGTAACTACTTATTTTTTAAAGTAAATATTATCTACTATACTTTAACTATAAAAAGTAAGTTCTAGTTAAATTTAGAAGCTCTATACTCTAAAAACCTAAAGATATTTACTATATATAATTACTTATAGTATAACTACTAAGTGCGTAATTATAAGACTATTTTTAGAGAGATACTTTCTATCTTTTTAATAAGTACTTAAAAAGTAGACTTTACTATAAGATTTTTTAATAAAACTACTTACTTTACTTAAAATACTTACTTTTAGAACTATATAAGACTTAAGATATTTTAAATACCTACTTAGAAGAAACTTAAAATAGTTATACTTAATATACTTAGTTTTAAGTTATTATAGTACTTTATAGTCTATAATAGACTTAAGTAGACTAAATAAAAGCTAAATTAAAATTCTAACTCTCTTTTAGCTTACTTTAATATACTTTAAAGTAAACTAAGTAACTACTTAAAAAAGTAGTACTATATAAACTTTATAAGTACTCTTTTTTTTAATATTTAGAAAGAACTTTTACTTTAAAACTAGAAAGACTATAATATAGTCTCTAAGCTTAATACTTTAGCTTACTACTATTAGAGTAAAATAAAGTATACTACTACGCTTTTTAAGTATTTAGCTTATAAAAAGAAGTCTTATAGCTATTAGACTTAAGACTTTTTTTTAGAGCCTTCTTAGATCTAGAAAAAAACTAAAAAGGCTAGTTTAGTAAAATTTAACTTATAACTAGCTAAATTAAACTAAAATAGTCTAAAAGACTCTAATATAACTTATTAAAAGTATAATAAAACTAGATACTTCTAAAAAGACTATCTAAAGTCTAAGAAAAACTCTAAAAGCTTATTTAGTTAAGAATTAGAAAAAAGTAGTAAGTAAAAAAGCTAGAATTTTTTTTAGCTATTTATATTACTTTAGACCTAGTATTTTAAAACTTAGAACTTTTTTATAATACACTTTATCTAAAGCTAGTAAAGCTACTAATAGTAAAGATATTACTTAGCTAATTAGAGCTTATTAAAACTCTAGTAAATAGAAATTTTTAGTTAAACTTTATTTTAGTATTACTTATAGTAAAGTAAAGCTTATTAGTTTACTTTTTATTTAAGCTATTAGTAGATAAAGTAAATAGTAAAGAATTAAAAATTTATAGTACTACTATAGTAACTATAAAAATAGTAGATTTTTATAGAAAATAAGAGACTTAGAATATTCTATATATTATTATAAAAGTTTATAAGTATTAGATATACTTAAGTTTACTTTAAATAAACGCGTATTATTTAAAGATTAGCTACTTTATATAAAAGCTACTTTTTTAAAGTACTAAGTCTAAGAATAGAACTATTTATAAAAAGATTACGCTAAAAAAAACTAAGAAGTTTAAGAAGACTATATATAATTCTATAGTAGATATATATAGCTATTTTATTACTTTAATACTCTAGTCTAGTTTAAAAAAAGCTAAAAAGAGTAGTTTACTTCTATAATACGCTAAGTTTATATACTATAGATTAGAAAATAACTTAAAAGTTCTTACTAACTATAGTTTATAAAACTTAGCTATTAACTTACTACTTAAAACTATAGTACTCTACTAGCTATTATATAATCTCTTTAAGATAAAGTTAGAGCTTTTATATAAGTATTTAGATAAATACTTAATATAAAAGTAGATTAGGTATAGTAAGTCTCTAGTAGAAGTACTTATACTTTTTACTAAAAAGAAAAATAGTAGTATACGCCTATATATTAACTATAAAGGCTTTAATAAAGTTACTATTAAAAATTAGTACTCTTTACTACTTATTATAAAGTTTTTAGAAAGATTAGCTAGCGCTAAATTCTATACTAAACTTAATATAAAAGAAGCTTACTATAGAGTATATATTAAAAAAAGTAATAAGTAGAAAACTACTTTTTATATAAGATATAGTAGTTTTAAGTATACTATAATACTTTTTAGCTTTATAAACGCTTTTATATAGTTCTAGACTTATATCTATTAAGTTTTTATAGAATTAATTAATATAACTTATATTATATACTTAGATAATATTTTTATTTTCTCTAATACTAAAAAGAAGTATAAAAGCTATATTAATAAAGTTTTATATAGATTACGTAATATAAAGCTATTTTTAAAGCTTCTAAAGTATAAGTAGTATACTTAGTGTACTAAGTACCTTAGGTATATAGTTTTCTCTAAAGAAATATAAATTAATAAGAATAAAATTAAGATAATCTAAGAATAGCCTAAACTATATATAGTATATAAGATTTAGATATTTATTAGCTTTATAAACTACTATAAGTAGTTTATTACTAAATTCTTCTAACTTACTCTACTATTAACTAAACTAATTTAAAAAAAACTAGAAGTAGCTAAAAGTAGCTACGCCTAGTAAAGAGAAGAAAGTTAGATTTTTAATCTTAATAAAAAAGCTAAAGAAGCCTTTTAGAAGCTAAAAGACTCTTTTCTAAGTATTTCTATCTTAACTTACTTTAAGTAAGATAGAAAGACTAAAGCTAAGATAGACGTCTTAGATAGTATAATTATAGATATATTAAGCTAATATATACTAAATAAAGCTAGAAAGTACTAATAGTATCTAGTTAACTTCTTTTTGCGTAAGCTTATTATAGTAGAGTATAATTATAATATATATAACTAGAAGCTACTTATAATAGTTAAAAGCTTAAAGTATTAGCGCTAATATCTAGAGAGTATATACTTTAACTTCTAAACTAACTATTAGAACTTAAAATAGTTTATAAAGACTAAGACTCTTAACTATTAATAAGTTAAGTTTTATATTATACTATTTAGATTTAATTTTAATATCTACTATAAGGTAAAGTCTACTAACTCTATAGATAGGTTTTCTTACTACTCTAACTATATAGTAGAAGCTTAAAAACCTACTTAGAAGTATAATAAAGCTTTTATCTAGTTTATAAGAGATCTTATAACTAATAGTAATAGAATCTCTCTTTTAGTAGCTATAGTATAGATATACTTTACTAAGCGTACTAAGAAATAATAAGACTTTACTAAAGGCCTAGAGAGCTTTAACTAGGCTAGTAAATATACTATACTAGAGCTCTAGACTCTAAAAGAGTATAATAAAATAGATTATATCTTCTTAAGTACTTTAGATAAGTCTAAGTCTAAAGGTAACTATTCTAGCCTAGATAGAGCTAAAACACACTATTATATAGTAAGAATACTAGTAACTACTAAAAAGAAGTTATAAGCTCTTTAAGAATATTATAATAACTCTTTAGTAGACTACTTTAGAGTAAGATATACTCTAAAAAAGCTATAAAGATACTACTTTTAAAAGAGTATATATAAAAATATAAAGTAATACTATAAGAATTACTTTATATATAAAAAGTCTACTTCTATAAGGTATAAGTCTTATAGCTTACTATAGCCTTTTTTAATACTTAACTACTTTTAGAAGAAAGTAATAATAGACTTTATTATAAAACTACTATCTAGTATAGTTTCTAGTATAAAGTATAATACTATACTAGTTATTATAAATAGATTAACTAAAATAGTTTATTACGTGCTAGTATAGGCTAATTAGAATAGTACTAACTTAGTATAGACCTAGATATATAAAGTTATCTAACTTTATAGTATACTAAAGTATATTATTTTAGATTAAAGCTCTTTAATAAACTCTAAGTATTAGAATTTCTTTCTTTACTACTTTAATACTAAAAGAGTTCTTACTTCTACTTTTTATTCTTAGACTAATAGCTAGACTAAAAGGTAAAACTAAATTTTAGAGTAGTATCTTTACTACTATTACTCTTTAAAATAAAATAATTAGATATACTAAATATCTATTAAAGAGTTTATATATAATAATAGTATTTACTTTACTACTAAAGTTACTTTTTTCTAGATCTACTATAAAAGATACTTTTATAAAGTAGATTAGTTTAATTTAGCTTTTAGTAAGAGAAAAAGCTTTATAGAGACTAGCCTTACTAAATAAGTAATTAAACTATAGTAAGAGTACTATAAGAAAATTAAAGTAGTAAATACTTACTAGAAAGAGTACGCTAATAAGTACTACGCGCTAATACTCTTTAAGATAAAAAACTAAGTTCTAGTCTCTAACTAATATATTAGAAGTACTTACCTAAAAAAAAAGCTAAATTAGAAGTTTCTTAAATCTAGAAAAATTATAAACTAGATTAGCTTTTTAGCCTTCTAGGTTAACTTTCTAAAACTTAATAGTATCTATCTAGTGTTTTATATATTACTTTTAGAGCTTTTTAACTTAAAAAATACTATTCTATACTCTAAAGCGCCTAAGTAGAATACTTTAAAAGAATTTAGTAATAATATATATAAAGTAAAACGTATTATTAAAAGATAGCGTAATAAAAATAACTAATAGAAGTATCTAATTAAATAAATTAAGTACCTAGAGAAAGAAAACTTATAAAAACTAAGCTTAAATATCTTAGCTAATACGCTATAGAAGTTCTAGAATAAGAAAGAAATATAATAGCGTAGAAAATCTTTAAAGACTTAGTCTAAGAAGTAATACTATAGATAGCTTTATAAAAAGAAGAAATAAGTTAAGTTAAGCTAGAATAGACTATTTTAGTATAAACTAAAGTATACTTTTATCTTTTTTCTCTATATAGAGTTTTTTAGAGTATTTAATAGTACTTTAAACTAGAATAGCTTTTAATAGTCTAAAAGAGCCTAGTATAAGCTATTTTACTTTAACTTTTTCTAGTATAAAGTTATTAGTTTTTTAGACCTTATAATTAGTTTTAAAGAATAAGATATTATACTTTAAATAAATTTATATAGATAAATAATCTTAACTACTATAAAAAACTTTTATATTTATAAAGAAATTCTAACTTAGATATTACTTAAGAGCTTTTAACTATACTATAATAGCCTATAATAGTTTAAAGTAGGCTAGTACTACTTAGTCTAAACTAATTCTATATAAACTTTATTAAACTTTATCTAAATATACTAGAAGAGCTTATATTACTTTAGAATAGACTAAAATAAGCTATAAGAAACTATTAGAGATTATCTAAAAGTAACTTAGAGAATACTAGCTCTAAGATACTTAATCTTATTTTTTTTAGCTTTAATCTACTTCTTAAGCTAGCTTTTCTTAGTAGTAGCTTTATTACTCTTTAGCTAAAAAGTAAGCTCTATCTAAAGTTTTTAAATAGCGTTTTATAGATTTTTAACTATAAAAATAATAGTCTACTTAGTAAGCTTTAAAGTAAGATACTATAAAAAAAGTTAGTATAGACTAAAATAGACTATAAAAAGCTAAAAGAAAGTAAATAAAAGTAAAGTAGCTACTAGTAACTTATAAAGAGCTAACTAGAGCTATAAGAGTCTAGAAAAGAGTATTTTAGAACTTACTAATTACTTAAATAGTAATCTAGTATTAAGTATACTAGTAACCTTATTAGCTTTCTTCTTAAATACGTAGAAAGTACTATTAGTAAAGCTAGTAACTATAGCTTTAGTCTTAGTTTTATTATTAAAGTACGCGCTAAACTTAGTAGTAGTATAGCTATAGAGTACGCTAAAATAAAATTATAAGTACTTCTAATTAGAAAAGTAGTTACTACTAAAGTTAGTTAAAATAGTCTAAAATAAGCTATTATAAGCTAACCTAGCTCTTTTAAGCTTTATAAAGGCCTTACTAACTCTAAAGAGAATAGAAAAGCTTATAAAATACTAGATTAGGCTAAAATAAGCTAATATAGATTAAAACTTATTTAATAATATTATTATAAACGCTTTTATACTTTTCTACTAAGTTTATTTTTAAGTAGCGTAAGTTACTATACTTAAAGTTCTCTATAGCTAGTAAAGTAAGCGCTAAAGTTTTATTAAAAGCTTAAGAATATAAAATAATAAGCTTCTTACTAAAAAGCTTCTAGTTAGCTAATAATTAGTAGATAATTTTATATATAGTTTCTAAGTTAATAAGATTCTTTAGAGGCTATATTAGTTAGTATTAGTATAAAAAGACTTAAAATAGGCTAAAATAAACTAAAACTACTTATTTTAGAGCTATTTACTATATATTAGCTTTATAGAGGCTAATAAAGAGTAATAGTAGCTAAAAGAAAGTAAAATAAGTACTTATAGTAAAGTACTACTTATTTATAGCCTAATACTAGCTATATAAAATAGTTTAGGTAATAGTATCTTTAGATAGTGCGCTAGTAACTTTTCTAATTATACTAGTAAAGATAGTATACTCTTTTTTAGTTTTAAGAACTAAAGAAGTATAGCTATAGTAGTTAAATATATAAAGCTTATTAAGCTTTTATAACTATAGATAACTAGTATATAGTATATAACTAATCTTAAGAAGTCTAGATATATAAAAGTAGCTTATAGTAATTTAATTATTACTAACTATAGTTAAGTTAAAGTAAAAAAAGCTATTAAGGCTTAAAAAAGAGTAATATAGAGTATAAGAAATAAATATAGATAAAAAAAGAGTAAATTAGTATAAAGTACGCGTTAATAGTTTTAGTTAGAGTACTAAAGACTAGTTAGTAATAATTTAGTATAATTTACGCTAGAAACCTTTAATTTAAACTAAACTACTCTATTATACTTTAAAATAGGCTATAATAAGTTACTTTAAACTTTCTTAGAATTCTAGAAATAATAAGTAAAAAAAGCTAATACTTACTATTATAAAGTAATTAGAAAGTAAAAAAAAAAAAAAAAAAAATCTAACTAGCTAGAAATACCTAGAGCGTATAGGCCTACGCTAGCTTTACTAGTGTAGGTAGTAGCTTTATACACGCGTTTATACGTAATTTTCTAGAACTACTACTTTTTATAATAGATTTCTACTTTTCTATAAATATAATATACTTACGCTAGCTTAAAATAGGCTATTATAAGCTAAAATAGCTTATTATAGGCTATAGTTATCTTATCTAGTCTATTAAATAACTTTAGAAGTAGATTAAAGGTAATCTACTCTAAAAAAAAAAATAATATTAGGCTCTAGCTCTAAAGAGTCTAGGCTAACTTAGCATTAGCTATAAATACCTTAGAATTACTATTATAGCTTAGTAGTAATTTATCTCTAGTCTTTTTAGAATAATATACCTAATTATAGTTTAATATTATATATCTAGTATTTAACTAACTCTATTATTTAATACTAGTCTAGTATAATAGTTTAGTAAGTAGGTAAACCTTTTACGTACGCTATTAGACTATAATACTTATTATAGTAGAATTACTAGTAACGTTAGAGTATAGTCTTCTAAAGATAAGACTAGTTATTCTTAGTTACTAATAACCTCTATTAAAGTAGAATAACTTTTAGCGCTTATTTAAAGATTTCTTTAAGATAAATAATTTTCTCTTAGCTATAAATCTAGAAGACTATTATAGTATAGAGTAGAATATAACTATAGAGGTATTCTTTCTAACTATAAGTTAATGTATATAGCTAGAGTATTATATAAATACTTATAATAAGCTATTAGTAAGGTAATAGCTAATAAGAGATAGACTAAGTATTAGTATTATTAGTTCTTATTAGCTTACTAAGGTCTTAAACTTAACGTAGAGTAGTAGCTTTATAAAATATACTTAGTAATATATAATAACTAAATCTATACTTCTAATAAGATTTATATAAAGCTCTTAAAATAGATTATTAGAATCTTTAGAGTAACTAGACTATTATACTAGATACTATAGTAACTCTTTATAATAAAGCTTTACTATAAAGTTAAATAACTTTTTATTAATTTAGTAGTCTTTAATAGCTTCTATAGTATAGTCTTTATTATCTTTTATATTAGAATAGATTTTAGTAAGCTACTTTTTATTAATAGTCTATCTAGATAGAGAGTTACTTTAATAGAGATATAAGAGCTATAAGTAGAAGATATTATATACTTTTCTTATAGTAGTAAAGAGCTTAAGTTTATAAGCTATATTATTAATTATATAAAATACTTTAAAAAGTTTTTTATTCTTAAAGTCTAAAGACTAGTTAGAGTAAGTTATTCTAATATTACGCGTATCTAATATAACTTAGTTACTAATATAGAATACTAGTATAAGTAGGTAGTTATTATTTATATAGTCTACTTACTTTATCTAAGTCTACTTTATAAAGTAATAAAGCTTTTATTATAGCTTATTAAGCTTTAATATAAGTTAATCTATCTATAACTTATCTATATAAATAGATATAAAGTCTAATATAATAGTAGTTATAGGTTCTAGACTAGACTATAGCTTATATCTCTTTATAGTAAAGAATAGGCTAACACCTATAAAAGTACTTATAGTAGAGTTTACTTTAAACTCTATAATTAGTAAGTAGAAAGCTTAGTTATTCTACTTATAGTTAATATAAGCTTTTAAGTACTATTTAAAATATACGTTTATATTTTTAGTTTATCTATTAGTCTATAAATAGAATAATGTTAAGTACTTAGAGTATATTTTTAGTCTCTAATATAGTCTTTTCTAAAAGTAGCTAGTAAATTAGCTTTCTCTATTAGAGATAATCTTCTTTAGATATTTTTCTTCTTTTTATACGTACTTTATAAAAACTTATATAAAAGTATTAACTATAAGTATAGCTATAAAGATAAACTTCTTCTTTTTAGTTAAATAATTAACTATAACTAAAATATTTATAAATACTTATCTATTATATTTATAAGATAAAAGATAAGTAATAAAATCTATAGAGATATATAACTAATAGTAATATAGTATAGAGAGTAGATAGAGAAGACTATATCTTCTATTATAGTAACTCTTAGTATATTTATAAATAAGGTAGTTACGTAAGTAGTATAAAATATTAGATATTATCTTAAGCTAATAGTACTAACGTATAAGTTTAGAGTATAACTTATACTTACTACTATATCTACTATAGAAGGTTTAATAAGCTTACTTAATTACTTTTATATAAAGTTAATTAATATTAGAGATAAAGATTCTATTATTAATATATAGAAGATTATTCTTTATCTTATAGTTAGCTAGCTTAATTCTAATATAATAGCTACTATATATAAGGTTATAGAGAATATAATAAAGCCTAGTAATCTTAGCTTTAATAAGCTTCTTAAGTACTCTATTCTTTTTTTTAGTATACCTATAGTATATAGCTTATAGTAGATTTTTTTAAGATATAAAGACGTTATATATACT
The DNA here is from genome assembly GCF_023758085.1 of Alternaria hordeiaustralica. Classification (NCBI taxonomy): domain Eukaryota; kingdom Fungi; phylum Ascomycota; class Dothideomycetes; order Pleosporales; family Pleosporaceae; genus Alternaria; species Alternaria hordeiaustralica. The sequence goes on along the minus strand of NW_026056813.1, from coordinate 10,243 downwards.
ATTATTAATATTAACTAGCGTAGTATAAAAAGTAGCTATTATTAATACTAACTTAGCGTAGACTTTACTAATATAGTTTTTTTTACTAAGCTAGTATATAGCTTACGTAAGTTTAATTAAAGACTTAGTAATTCTTTTTAAAAAGTAATAGACTAAGTATATAGCGTATTTACTTTTACTATCTTTCTTAAAGTATAGCTAAGTAATATAGACTTTTTTATCTACTTAGTCTAGCTTAATAAAAACTTATACTTAGTACTTATATTTTTTATTATTATAGTTTTTAGAAAAGTCTCTAAAATAGTAAGTAAGAGTATTAGGTTTTATATCTTACTTACTTAAATAATACTTAATCTTAAAGTTAAACTTAGTAAGAAGTTCTATCTATTAAGCTTAATAGTAGTTAAGTTATTTATTTTTTATAAATATTTATAAAGCTTAATAGTTAAAGAAAACTTTTACTAAGTCTCTAGTGTCTATAAGCTTAAATCTCTACTTTTTAAATACTTATATAATAGCTAAGAGCTTTTTATTATATATTTTATAGTTATACTTTATAAGTATTATCTTATAAGAAAGAAATATAACTAGATAAAGTATATTATTAAAGCTTTTCTATAATAGTATAGCTACTATAATAAAGTTAAAGGTATTAGTTTCTAGCTAGAATTTAAAGTCTAAGTTAAAGTAAGCTAACACTCTAGCTTAAGTAAAGGCCTACTTAATCTAGTAAAATATCTAGTAAGTAGTAAATATCTTTTATAAAAGAAATATTTTATAAGTATCTAGATCTTTCTAAGTAAGAGTAGTAAGAGCTTTAGTAAAATAAAAGAAGCCTTTAATAAATTACTTATAAAAGTTTATAAACTTAAGAAAAAACTAGATATTTTTAACTATATAAAGAAAAGACTATTTAAGTATAGTAGTAACTTTCTTAGAGTCTATCTCTACGCTATCTATTATTAAAATAAAACTAAGATACTTAATACGCTTAATATTAAATAATAGAGTTAGTTAAATACTAGATATATAATATTAGACTATAATTAGGTATATTATTCTAAAAAGACTAGAGATAAATTGCTACTAAGCTCTAATAGTAATTCTAAGGTATTTATAGCTAATACTAAGTTAGCCTAGACTTTTTAGAGCTAGAGCCTAATATTATTCTCTCTCTTAGAGTAGATTACTTTTAATCTACTTTTAAAGTTATTTAATAAGCTAAATAAAGTAACTATAGCTTATAATAGGCTATTTTAGCCTATAATAGCTTATTTTAAGCTAGTGTAAGTATATTATATTTATAAAAAGATAGAAATCTATTATAAAAAGTAGTAGTTTTAAGAAATTACGTATAGATATGCGCGTAAAGCTACTACCTACACTAGTAGAGCTAGCGTAGACTTATATACTCTAGATATTTCTAGCTAGTTAAATTTCTTTTTTCTATTCTCTACTTTTTAATTACTCTATAATAGTAAGTATTAGCTCTTTTTATTTATTATTTCTAGAATTTTAAAAAGGTCTAAAGTAACCTATTATAGCCTATTTTAGAGTATAATAAAGTAGTTTAGTTTAAATTAAAAGTTTCTAGCGTAAATTATACTAAATTACTACTAACTAGTCTCTAGTACTTTAACTAAAACTATTAATATATACTTTATACTAATTTACTTTCTTTCTACTTATATTTACTTCTTATACTTTATATTACTCTTTTTTAAGTCTTAATAGCTTTTTTTACTTTAACTTAACTATAGTTAGTAATAATTAGATTACTATAAGCTACTTTTATATACCTAAGCTTCTTAAAATTAGTTATATACTATATACTAGTTATCTATAGTTATAAAAGCTTAATAAGTCTTATATATTTAACTACTATAGCTATACTTTTCTAGTTCTTAAAACTAAGAAAGAGTATGCTATCTTTACTAGTATAATTAGAAAAGTTACTAGTATACTATTTAAAGATACTATTATCTAAACTATTCTATATAGCTAGTATTAGGCTATAAATAAGTAGTACTTTACTATAAGTATTTATTTTACTTTCTTCTAGCTATTATTACTCTCTATTAGCCTCTATAAGACTAATATATAGTAAATAGCTTTAGAATAAGTAGTTTTAGTCTATTTTAGCCTATTTTAGGTCTTTTTACACTAATACTAACTAATATAGTCTTTAGAGAATTTTATTAACTTAGAAACTATATATAAGATTATCTACTAATTATTAGCTAACTAAAAGCTCTTTAGTAAAAGGCTTATTATTTTATACTTTTAAGCTTCTAATAATACTTTAGTACTTACTCTACTAGCTATAGAGAACTTTAAGCGTAGTAACTTACGCTATCTAAAAATAGACTTAGTAGAAGAGTATAAAAGCGTTTATAATAATATTATTAAGTAAGTTTTAACTTATATTAGCTTATTTTAGCCTAATGTAGTATTTTATAAGCCTTTCTATTTTCTTTAGAGTTAGTAAAGCTTTTATAGAGTCTAAAAGAGCTAAGTTAGCCTATAATAGCTTATTCTAGACTATTTTAACTAACTTTAGTAGTAACTACTTCTCTAATTAGAAGTACTTATAATTTTATTTTAGCGCACTTTATAGCTATACTACTACTAAGTTTAGTACGCGCTTTAATAATAAAACTAAAACTAAGACTATAGTTACTAGCTTTACTAATAGTACTTTTTATATATCTAAGAAGAAAGCTAATAAAGTTACTAGTATACTTAATACTAGATTACTATTTAAGTAATTAGTAAGTTCTAAAATACTCTCTTTTAAGCTCTTATAGCTTTAGTTAGCTTTTTATAAATTACTAGTAGCTACTTTACTTTTATTTACTTTTTTTTAGTCTTTTATAGCCTATTTTAGTCTATACTAACTTTTTTTATAATATTCTATCTTAAAGTCTACTAAGTAGGCTATTATTTTTATAGTTAAAGATTTATAAAATACTATTTAAGAACTTTAGATAGAGCTTACTTTCTAGCTAAAAAGTAATAAAGCTACTACTAAGAAGAGCTAGCTTAAGAAGTAGATTAAAGCTAAGAAAAATAAGATTAAGCGCCTTAGAGCTAGTATTCTCTAAGTTACTCTTAGATAATCTTTAATAGTCTTTTATAGCCTATTTTAGTCTATTCTAAAGTAATATAGGCTTTTCTAGTATATTTAAGTAGAGTTTAATAAAGTTTACGTAGAATTAGTTTAAACTAAGTAGTACTAGCCTACTTTAGGCTATTATAAACTATTATAGTATAGTTAGAAGCTTTTAAGTAATATCTAGATTAGAATTTTTTTATAAATATAAAAGTTCTTTATAGTAGTTAAGATTATTTATCTATATAAATTTATCTAAAGTATAATATCTTATTTTTTAAAACTAATTATAAAATCTAAAGAACTAATAACTTTACGCTAGAAAGAGTTAAAGTAAAATAGTCTATACTAAGCTTTTTTAGACTATTAAAAGCTATTCTAGTCTAAGGTACTATTAAATACTCTAAAAAACTCTATATAGAGAAAAAAAGTAAAAGTATATCTTAGTTTATACTAAAATAGCCTATTATAGCTTAACTTAACTTATTTTCTCTTTTTATAAAGCTATCTATAGTATTACTTTTTAGGCTAGGCCTTTAAAGATTTTCTATACTATTATATTCTCTTCTTATTCTAGAACTTCTATAGCGTATTAGCTAAGATATTTAGACTTAGTTTTTATAAGTTTTTTTCTTTTAAGTACTTAACTTATTTAATTAAGTACTTTTATTAGTTATTTTTATTACGCTATCTTTTAATAATATATTCTACTTTATATATATTATTACTAAATTCTCTTAAAGTATTCTACTTAAATACTTTAAAGTATAAAATAGTACTTTTTAAGTTAAAAAGCTCTAAAAGTAATATATAAAATACTAAATAGATACTATTAAGTTCTAGAAGATTAATTTAAAAAGCTAAGAAGCTAATCTAGTCTATAATCTTTCTAGATCTAAGAAACTTCTAATTTAGCTTTTTCTTTAAGTAAGTACTTCTAATATATTAGTTAAAGACTAGAACTTAGTCTTTTACCTTAAAAAGTATTAGCGCGTAGTACTTATTAGTATACTCTTTCTAGTAAGTATTTACTACCTTAATCTTTCTATAGTACTTTTACTATAGTTTAATTACTTATTTAGTAAGACTAGCTTTTATAAAGCTTTTTCTTTTACTAAAAGCTAAATTAGGCTAATCTACTTTATAAGAGTACCTTCTATAGTAGGTCTAGAAGAAAGTAACTCTAGTAGTAGAGTAGATACTATTATTATACGCAAACTCTCTAATAGATATCTAGCGTACTTAATTATTTTATTCTAAAAAGTAATAGTAGTAAAGATACTACTCTAAGATTTAGTTTTACTTTTTAGTTATTAGAGCTAGAGACAATTAATAATTAGAGATAATTAAGTATATTATAATTAATCTACTACTAAAAAAAGTTAGAATAAAATCTCTAGTTATATACCTAAGAGCTAAGTAATTACGTATCTGTAATTAAGTAATTACAACTACTCTCTAACTTTAATATACCCTCTAAAGTAGCAAGAGTATTAATCTACTCTACTAAAACTAATTCTATTAAATCTACTATAATTAGTATACTCTAGCAGAGTCTAGGCTTAATAATCTAGAGCGTAGTAGTGTAGTAGTAAAACTAGTAACATAATAATAGGCTAAATAGCTATTAGGCTTAAGAGTTAGTGCGCTAGAGAAAGCTAGGTCTAAATAGCGTTTAGACAAGAACAACAACTAGACACATATATATAATACAACTAACTACATTTAAGTACCTATTCTAATAGAGATACTTCTAATCTCTCTACTATATATAGTAACTAACTAAAACTTAATCTATTTAGCTTTCTTCTTAGAAAGACTGCGCGCTACCTTTAAGTGCGTATTTTACCTACTAAAGGCTTATTAGAACAATAGTTTAACTAGGCTTTAGAAGAAACACAATTATTACGTAATATAATAGAATAAGTAATAGGTAAGTATATAAAATAGAGAATAAGATAATATATAGAATAGTATACCTAAGAAACGTATAGAAGCAAACTGTAAGCTATAGAAACCTAATAGTATAGACACCTAAGAAGTAGGCGCACTAAGAGACTTCTAACAATATAAATAATTAGATAATAATAACTGCTACGCAGGCTAATAGATAATATAGCTGTAGTAGCGCTACGCTAAGTAATATAAAGAACTAGATAAGAGGTTTAGACTAGGCTAATTGCTCTTTAGACAGCTATATAGATAGAAAATAATATAATAGAAAGTATATAGCTATATTATTCTACTAAGAATAAATAATAAGATCTAAGAAAGGTTAGAAGAGCTAACGTAGTAGATCTTAATTCTAGCATAGCTAGAAAAGAAGAGGCTAAACAATAAGATAGTAGTAGAAAGCTATTATAGTATATAAAAAAGGCGGCAATAGTTCTTCTAGTAAAAGACACCTAACTTTATTAGTAAGCAAATAGTTAAACCTAATTAACAGCACTTATACGTTTAATATTTACACTAGCTATTATACTATTTATAATACTTATGTACTACCTTATATAAATAAGTAAGAGTTAATCTAATAAAGCTAAGGTTAATAAATAATCTAAGTTAGTTGCTAAAGCCTCTTTAAAAGCCTAGTTTGCTAAATAACTATTTTTACCTCTCTAAACTAAGCCTATAAAATCTAAAGCAATACCTACATTATTCTAGAAGAATATTAAGATGCTAGACATTCTAGAGTTCTTAGGTACTACTAGCTAGCAGCCTTAGGCACAACCTCTAGTATAACTCTAGAATAATAATATAGTAAAGCTTCTTTAGATAATAGCTTAGTCTCTCTAGCAGCTAGGCAATCGCCCTCTAGTCTATTCTACCTAGCTTTCTCTATACCTATTAGAGATAGTTCTAGTGTTTAATAGAACTAACGTTACTACGTTTCTTAAGCGTTTTAAGAATATATTAAAGTACTACAAGTTTATAAATAAGATAAAGATTAATTACCTTTTAGCGCACTATAAACCTAAGTAGAAAGTAATTATCTAAGCCTTAAACAAATATTCTAACACTCTAGTTACTAAATTCTAGAAGAAGTTTAGAAAGGCTCTTAGAAAGCTCTTTTACACTAATAATAAAGACTAACAGAAAGCTTAGACTAAGTACTTTAAGTACTAGCTTCTCTAGTGCTAAGCAAAGTCTAATCTAAATATTAAGAAGTACTTATAAAAGTTTTAGATTCGCAGCAAGCGCTGTATTAAAGCATTAACTATTAATAAAAATTGCTAAGGTTTCTACCTAGTTAAGAGACTACTCTTTAGGCATGCTATAAAGATACTTAACAAGTTTAGTTTAAAGACTAATAACCTAAAGGCATTTAACTACACTAAGATTAGTAACTACCTTACTACCTGTCTAGAGGTAGAGAAAGAAGCTTATATACTTAACCTCTCTAAAGTAGTTAAAGAGATTATTCTAGAAGTTAAATTTAACCTAGCGCAGCTAATAGCCTATTAGTAACTTTAGTAACTAGTACTAACTCTCTAAAACAACTACACGCAGGCTTTCTAGCTACCTAAGCTTAATATTCTGCTTTAAGACAAGCTACTTAGGCTCTATACCTTCTAGTCTCCTCTAGAAAAAGCACCTACTAATATAGAGATAGATAACTTAGTTAATAAGATGCTTAACCTAAAGATTAATTATACTAGCCTAGAGATAGAACTATAGAAGATCTAGTAGATCTACTATAAAACTAAACTTATAAATAACTCTAACATATGTAGCAAAGTAGACTATTAAGCTAATAAACGCGTAAACTACCTAAGAGCGTACCTACTCTAAGGCTAGAGGTAATTCTAGCTAAATAACTAGTATTAACCTTAGTAGTAGTAGTAATATAGTAGTTACTAATAGAACACTAGTTAGACTTTCTGCAACAATTTCTAAGGCTTTTAGAATCTAGAAACTAGATATAATTAAGGCACTATAAACAAATAGGCTCTTAGAGTAACTATAAATTATTAGGTATATAATAAGAGCAACTATTATAAGTAGAACTGCCTAACTCTTTAAGCGTACATAGATAAGAGCTAGCTTTATATAGATAAATAGAATATACTTTAGTAGAGTACGCTAGAGAACCTCTAGAGTTGTATTAATAACCTAGGCTAGAGACTATAGGCTAAGAGTATTTTAGCTAAGATTAAGCAACAATTTCTAAAGAAGAATATTAACTCTCTTATAGTTAACGCCTGTTTTAGTAACCTAAAGGCTCTAATTAGTGTAGAAAATAACGCTATTTTAGTTTAGCTTATGCTAAACTCTACTAAAAGCCTCTAAGTAGATAACGTAGAATAATTCTAGAAGCTTTTAAGTATCTTTGCTAAAGATAAATTAGACTACTACCTACGTCTAGCGAACCTAAATTAATACAACAACACTATTATAGCTATAACTATTTCTAGAGTATTCTTAGAACCTAAAAAGGTAGTATCTTATAATTCTTCTAAGGTTTAGAAAAAGATAATACTATAAAGACCTAGTAATAATTATATCTCTTATCTCTAAGGTTATAAGAATAGAATAGAATACTCTTTAAGCTATTAGGCGCTAAATAAGAAAAGAGTTATCTAATTTAGTAAAGAAGATAATCTTATATAACTAGATAATAGAGTATTTAGAATACTATAAGAATAATTAGAACTAAAGCTTAAGATAACTAATAAGTAACTAAGAAAGCGCAAGATTATTAATAAGCTTAAGCCTAATACACAGGCTATAATCTATAGTATTCTAGGCACTTTAATCTCTCTTTAGATTAGTACTCTTCTTAGTAATATACCTAAAGTCTACAAAACGCTGTTTAACTCTAACTATATAAACAAGAAGCTAGATAAGTTTAGAGTTAATATTATTAAGACATTAAGATAATAGGCTAGACAAGAGAAGCTATAAGAAGAGAAAGAAGAATAGAAGTTTAATAAGCTCTTAGGCGCTGTAGTTAATATAATTACTCTTAGCACTCTCTCTAACTACGTACTAGTAGAAGTAGAAGCTAGTAGAGTAGTTAACTACTATAGCCTAAAAGTAAAATACTAGACTAACTAGAAGATTAGCTATGTATAACAGTACATTATTATAGATTAAGGCTAAGAGTACAACTCTAAAGATATAGATTATAACTACCTAAGAGATAATTAAGTATATAACTAACTAATAAGTATTAAGCACTTATATTAAGACTATCTAAAGGTTCTTATTAATATTAGAGGGAACTCTTTTCTCTGCCTCTTAGACTTAGGCGCTAAGCTAAACACTATTAAGAGAGAAGTAGCTAAGAGAGCTATATTACTAATTATATTACTACTAGGTAGTATAAAGACTGCTTAGATAGTTACTACAAATAGAAGTACAGCAAGCTTTATAGGTATTATCTAGAGTATCTCTATTATTATAGAGTAGATTAAAGTCTAAATAAACTTCTTTATTATAGAATTCTACACTAATCTAATTATTCTAGGTAACTCTTTTCTAATAGACGCTTAGGCGCGTATTAAGTATACAACTAATAGATTAATGTACTATTATATCTTTAGTGTAGACAGCTAAGCTAATATAAGATTTATATATACTAGAAGTAATAAGCTTATAGCTTCTAGTCTTTATACTAGACCTATATTAGAAAAAGGTATAGAAGTATAGTAGCTAGCGCTACACTCTAGCACGTAACTAAAGAGCTAGTAGGTAACGCAGCGTGCGCGCATGTAAAGATAGTAAGTATAATAATAAAGAAAGTTAGAGATAGTAGACTAAATAGTAGTTAGATGCCTATATAATTTATTAGTAAATAGGTTCTATAGAAGAAGCGCAGAGCCTCTAGAAAAGATCTAATAGCGTACTTATTAAGATTAAATAGTAAGTTAATAGGCCTTAGGCCTAATAGAAGCCTACTAATAAGAGATAATAAAGGCCTATATATTTTTAAGATAGAAGACGTTAAAGAGCTATTAGTCTAACTTCTAAGTAATATTACAGAGAGTATTAGTAACAAAGATACTATAAAATAGAGTAAGGCGTTCTTCTAGGTAAAGAATCTAGCTAAGGTAAATAAAGGCCTTGCACTAAAGGTTAATATAGTTATAGTGTTACGTAAACCTACGCGCCTACCTACTAAGCATATAGTAAGTTAGCTAAATAACGCTTAGATTAATAGAGCTTATAAGCGTAAAGGCGTTAAGATTAAACTTATTAATAACTCTAGCTAACTAACGCAACCTATTAAGAGGTAGTTAAACTAGAAGAAGAGAGTAGTAGTAAAGCAAATACCTAATACTAATAGCTAATTAGCTCTATTTACTAAGTATTTTAAGCTATAATATACTGTATTTCTCTAAAGCACTTAAATAATACCTAAACGCATTTTAGAGATAAAAATCTTATTAGAGTTATTACTAGTAGAGAAAGATATACTCTTAGAGGTTCTCTACTAATAAGAAGTAGTACTAGCCTAGAACTTTAGAGAATCTAGAAGAGTTAGTAAAGACGTTATCTCTCTAGTTATTATTAATATAGTACTATATTAAGCCTAGAGAGCTAACTAGTTCTCTATTCTAAGAAAGCTTTAGTAAGTTATAATTAACATAATTTAGAACTATATTAATAGAGGTACCTTAGAGTTATATAAGAGCTAGTATTGCAACCTATAGTTCTTAGTTACTAAGAAAGATAAGAGGTATTGTCTAATTAATAATGCTTAAAAACTTAATAGAGTTATAATTTACAACGCTAACCTGCTACCTAATTCTAATAAGTTTTTAGAGAAATTTACAGAATACGTTATTATAAGCCTATTAGACTTCTTCTTAGAGTATAACTAAGTAGAACTATATAAGAACTTAAGAGATATAATAGCCTTTTTAACGCTATTAGAACTTATATAATAGTACACACTTCTAATAAGTATAATAAACTCTCTAGTAGAGTTTGTACGTATTATAATAAAGATTTATAGAGACTATATCTTTAATAGGTATATACTATACCTTAATAATGTATACATTAAGAGGCTAAAGAAGCGCTACAGCAACTATAAGGTAGAACTAGATATAAGGTAGTTTATTGCTAAACACCTTTTAAATATTAATAAAGTGCTTATAGACATTAAGCGCATAGGCGCAATAA